>NW_013666236.1:235169-247011 GCF_000517525.1 Limulus polyphemus
CTTACAACAGTATCCGGTCATGTGACCTCTTTGTTCCATACTGTATATATATCTGTGTTAGTGTAAACTACTTTACCTGATGATGACAAAACTTTGTCAAAACATTGTACATTTGCTGTTATGTTAAACTTATATTATAGTATTTCTTCCTTACCCATTCAAGCTGTCTCCAAGCATTATTAGTCTCAAAGAGCGTTCCTCATCATTGAATAAGTTTGGTTTGTTTGTTTCTAATCACAAAGCTGCTCAGTGAACTATTTGGATTTGTGGAGAATGAACGAATGAATTATTATGATACTTTACAAATAATTTAGGTCCTAATGTTTTAATGTTGCTTAAGTTTGTGACATCTGTTACAATGAAAGATATGCATACAGAATAATTTTGCATATTTTTGACATAATGTTAAACATGATACATATTAAATTAAGTTCTTTTTTTTTTTAAAGACTGGACTAATGCATTTCTGGTTATTTCGAATCGACGTTCCATCCTGGTGGCAAACCTCAACACTACAAACTTTGAGCGGGTACCTGTTAATGTTGAAAATGTTGTGTCTACAGCCTCTGATATGACATCTGGCACCATGTATTGGTCAGATATGACACTAAAGAAAATCTACCGCATGAAGAAGGGGGAGGAACCAGAAATAGTTAGTTGTTTGTTTACCAGGCATATTTGTAGCTATAGAAAATCTTTAGATTCATCACAGTTTTCCATTTTATTAAGCACCAACAGTGTATTTATACATCTTATTTATATTGACTGCATTGTACTTAGCATATCTTATGGAAATTAACATTTTAATGCAGTAGGTTACGTTGATGTGATTTTATTTTTCATTACAACAATTAGAGTAATTATGTTGAAACTTCCAACTAAAGAACTAGTTGACCTTTGAAAGAAGTTGTCTCTTCACAATAAAATAATAATGGGTCAGGTGCTTGAAGTAACTGATGTAATCCATGGTTCCTGGTGCCTGAGAGCTTTAGTGCAAATGTTATTAACATGTTTTGTCCAACTTGATTTATGATTAAACGTAACAATAATGAAGTTAATAAGGCTAATTACACAACTGTAATGCTGTACAAATTATATTTCACTTTAGGGAGTTGCTTAAAAAATTTTTGTTCTTAATAACAGTCACTTTGGTTCACTGGGCCTGGTGGGTCAAGCACTTACCTCACAATCTGAGGGTCGTGAGTTTGAATTTTCATCACAGAACATGCTCACTTTATATGGTTGCCATCTGGGACAACCACTCAAGTGTGAAAATCATTTGCTTATAAAAATTGCTGGCCAACCCCAGACTAGTTCGGATTAAGGTTATAATGGAAAAACAAACAAAAAAACGGTTTCATTTGAATATAGAAACATTCAGAAGTCGGAATGCTATAAGAACAGGTCATTTATAACAAGTCTGAAATTTTTATTGACTAAAAGATAAACTTTAAATCTGCTCTAAGTAACATTTTTAATAAATTGATTTCATTAGAGGTTGAGAAGTGAACTATATAAAATATTAGCTTAATGATAGCACCCTGGCATATTTTAGCAGAAAGACAGAAATAATCAGACTAAGTGTGCAAAACTATAATCCAAAATTTTCAATTAAATAAAGATTTTCATAACCACTACCTACATGAATCAACCCAAACTAGCTGAATTTATTCCAATTAGTATTGGACATTAAAATTATTTTTTGATATTTGACATGGAAACACTAAATGGCACAATTAATGTTGAAACTTCCAACTAATCAACTAGTAGTCTGTTGACCTTTGAAAGAAGTTGTCTTTTCTCAATAAAATATTGAATATGTACAAGGACTTGGTTAATATAACTACAAATAGCTTTCTGGTAGTTTATAATATAATGATTCTTTTATTTGTATATTTTCAACTTTATAGAGTTTAGTCGTCACAGCCCCCCAGTGGCACAGTGGTATGTCTGCGGACTTACAACACTAGAAACCAGGTTTCGATATCCGTGGTGGGCAGAGCACAGATAGCCCATTGTGTAGCTTTGTACATAAATTCAAACAAACAAATAGTCGTCACAAAAAGTGATATTAGCTATTTTAAATATTTGACTTTTATGAAACAATTTAGCAATTATAATGTGCCGGTAAGTGGATTGAATTGTGAAACATTGAAAATAATTGTAATTTGACCATAAAGCAGATTTAACTAAGTTTATCACATATTTAATTTTTTCTTTGAAGTTGGCACGGTAAGTGGCATTGCATGTAGCACTTTTTCAAGCATATAATTTGACTATCTAAAAAAAAAAAAAAAAGATGAATGTTCTTTACTGTGGCCAATTCAAAGCTAATACAACAATAGTCATTGTCTGTACTTCATCTGATAATTTACTGTAAAATATTATAAACCACATGTTTGTGTTTACACTTAGAAACTAAACCTGGTTTGACCCATAATAGTTTATTTCATAATATTAGAATTATATGATTTGTAATTTTTATTATTTGAAGTCCTTAGCTTAAGGGAAAACAAATGTTAATCACAGATTTGCTTCTCATGCATTGTTTTTGTCAGTGTTTATACAAAAGAAGCTTTGAGGTTTTGTGTTTTCAGAATTTAAACTACATAAAAGCTTACTTTTGTTACTTATATGTGATCAGGTAATCGATAGTGGTCTAGATCTGGTTGAAGGTCTTGCTGTAGACTGGGTGGGGCGTAATCTGTATTGGGTGGACTCAAGACTAAAAACACTAGAAGTTTCAACACTGAATGGAGAACATCGCTTAGTGTTGCTGACTGAAAACATTACTCAACCTCGGGGACTGTGTATAGATTCAAGAGAAGGGTAATTTTTTTATTATATACATAAATCTTAACTTAAATTTGATAAGTTTTCTTGCATAATCTGAAACTTATTTAGGTTTTAAAAGATGCTTTGGAGGAGATGCCATAAAAATAACAAGTAGGTAGAAGAAGAAGAAGAGATAGATATAAGTATGTATTATTTTATCTTCTCTATGATCAGTGACTACATTTTTTAAGCTTTTGTTTTATAAGGTTCTTGTAGATTATTTTTATTTTAGTCAGGTATGAAAAATTCAGTGCATGAAGTTAAAATTCAGGTAAATGCATCTTAAGGTTAGTTTTCCAATAATCCTTAAAGTATAGAAATGTGTAAAGTTTAATTCTTTTATGTTTTCTTGATTAGGGCTAGGCTTCTATTTTGGTCAGACTGGGGAGAGAACCCTCGGATTGAAAGGGTTGGATTAGATGGATCAATGAGACAAGTTGTCATAGATACTAAAATATTTTGGCCTAACGGTTTGACCCTAGACATCCCTAACAAACGGGTGTATTTTGCTGACAGTAAGTTGGATTATATTGACTTCTGTAATTATGATGGCTCAGGAAGACAACAGGTCATTGCTCATAATCATGTAAGTACATTTTGTGCCACATCTGTATTATGAAGATAAGATTCTAGATTATTAACTTGTTACTTATTGGGTAACTTATTAATCATTGCTGCTATTCGTATATCTTAAAATCCTCTAGTACAGTTTTAATTTATCAGTTGTTTTATCACTACTATATTATATAACCTTCAAAGGTGACTAAGTATATTTAATGTATTAGGTGTGAAACTTAAACACTTGGAAAACTAAATTATTTAATGCATTGGTATGTATTGTTACAGAAATTTGATTTTTATAACTGACTCAAACATTTATTTGTAGATCAGGTTGCAGTGTATAATGTGTAAAATCATTAATCAGGAGATACTTTGCATAATTTATCACAAGTTTACCGTGTTTCATTGTAAGTGCCTGTATACAAGCAAATACACAAATTTGTAAAATCATTAAGGAAAGATTTTGTGGTTTTCTGATAGAGAGTTTCCTACTCATTGAAAGAAAAGTATATTCTCTCAGTGCTTCAAATTATAAAATCACACATCAATAAATGTTTGGGTTGTAGAAACCTTGCTTTACAAACTTACTTAAGTTTATAAACAAGAAGTAGTGTAAGTTGTTCTGTGGTTTGATGTTTTTTTGTGTGTAATAATGTTTTTTCCATTAATATTTAGCACACTTTTTCTTGTGCGTTTTTTTTTAATTTATACTACAGTTATATATTTAAGAGTTTATCTTATTATTCTCCAACTCCATACAGTGTATGTTTAAGTACTACTTAAAAATATGCTAATGGATTTTTTTAGTATTTACTTCATCCACATTCCCTTACTGTGTTTGAGGATACACTCTATTGGACTGATCGGCAATTGCACCGTGTGCTTTCATGTAACAAGTTTCGTGGTGTTAATCAAACAGTGGTGTCTCATCTGGTGAGTCAGCCTCTGGGTATACACGTCAGTCACCCAGTGTTACAACCAGTTTGTAAGTATGAGCTCTTCCCATTTTCATTGCTTCTTTTGTTCAAGCTACTGTAAAGTGTGTTAGTTGTACCGTGCATGATAATGAAGAATAATACATTAACATATCTCAAAAATTTTCTGAGTGCTTTGAGATATTAAAAAAATCACAATTTGTAAGAAATGGTGGTTTATTCTTATATTATAAAATTAAAATCTAATGTGGTTATGTGTAAAATATGTAGATTTTTTTTTTTGTTGAGAACAACAAACATACTTTTACTGATTTAAATATTAATATAACATTTAGTTATTTATTCTTCACTTAGAAACTAAGTTTGCAAAAACATTGAACATGCTTTCCAAAAACTAATAACAATTTTTTAAATAAACACACATTGTAAAATATCAGCACATCACTATGCAAACAAACTGATCCCTCTCAAGAAAAATGTAGAAAGTTTATTAATAAAAATATTCTAAGACTTTTTACAAAATAATTGTTCATCATCATACAACTTGATGACCTAGCTTTGCTATTGTTACAAAGAAACTTGATAGAACACACTTCTTTAAAACTTCGCACGGTCATAAGTATTGATCCCACTGTGGCACTGATCTAATCTGCATCAGAAATACCTGTTTCTACTATTTAGATAAACAGACATTTGATGTTTCTATGGGTTTCTATTTTCCCCAACTCTTAGTGATATCTACTTAAAGTCAGTAGTTGTACAGTATATCCTCATGAAACTAGAAATGATAAGTTGATGACACCTTTGTCATCTAGCCTCATCAAGAAGTTAACCTAGACAGTTTTCTCTGACATCTCAACTCTTCCAACTAAAATGTACTCTTTATTATAAAAACAGATAAATTGATTTTTACCCATGCTAAACACTCTCCTCAGTCAGCATATAACTACAATCTTCCTACATCTGGCTACAGCAAACTATATCACTACAATGAATATCTGCACTTTAAATATCACTACCCGCATTCCATCAAATGAGAAATCATCAAATGCTTGTGTACAACCATATCAAAAGAACCTGAAATGAAAAATCAAATTAAAATATAGAAAATGAAGTTTAGTCAAACTAGATTAATGTTATGAGTGGAGTACCTCAGGGCTCTGTGTTAAGATCTTTGCTCTTTTTGTTTTACATCAATGAGAAAGATGAAGGAATGTTTAATAGATCATATAAATTTGCTGATGACATTAAAATTTTGGATGTTGCTGGCTGTGAGTAGGATGCTACTGCCTTACAAAAGGATTTGCATTATTTGGTGAGTTGGGGAAATAAATGGCAGATGGCTTTTAATTATAAAAAATCCAAGGTAGTGGGATATCACAATTTGAAATTTAATTATGAGCATAATTTTGATGGGAATAACCTTAACAATGTTAAGGAGGAAAAAATTTTGGTATTCTTGTTAATCAGTCTTTTAAGTCATTCAAGCAGTTACCATTGTCAGTGGCAAGGCAAATAGGATTTTAGGTTGTACCTACAGAAATATTGAATAAAAGTCCAAGGAAGTTATAATTTCATTGTATATTTCAATGGTTAGTTGAGATTTGGAGTATTGTGTTTAATGTTGTACTCTTACGTCAGAATAGGCATTTAATTTTTGAAAAGAGTTCAGAGAAGGGCTACTAGGATCATACTTTGGATGGAAAGGTTATCTATCATATGACAATAGGTTAAGATCTCTGAATTTATTTTCTTTTGAAAAAAGAAGAGTTAGAAGGGGATTTGATTGAGGTATTTAAGATTGTTAAGGGCATTGATAGCATTACATTTTATTTCTATTTAATGGTGAGAATGGTAAGACTAGGGGAGAAATATGAATTTTGGCGGGGAAAAAACTAAGAAAGCTTTATTTTTCTAACAGGGTGGTTGGCCCCTGGAATGAGTTGCTTTTGGTTGTGGTGGATGCAGTTAATTTAATGGAGTTTAAGAGAAAGCTTGGTAAATAACTGAATGATAAGGGCTGAATTTGAGTTTTTTTTTATCCCTCTCCACACGGGTCATGGGTCAAAGGCGTGTCATCACATTTGTTGACTCGCATTCAAAATTTTATTGAAGTACTATTTTATGAATTTATGTTAATTAGTTTGGTATCAAATTGTAGATTATAATTCAGATGTTAGTATTATATATTATTTAATCTCTTAATTTAAAAATCAATATTGAAAACAAAACACCAACATCCGTTTTTATGTGTTACGTGGTATGCTGAATGCAGCACTGTTCAAATTAGATGTTTTTGATGTCAAAATATAAAGCCTATAGTTTTGTACGAATTAGAAACTCAAATTACTGATATTGACAAGCTAGAATATAAAATAAGAACCTCCTGTATTTTCTATTTGATGAGATATCGCTCGTGTACTGAATGAAACACAGTGGTCCAGCTCACCTCTTTCCATTTTTGGAAACACTTCCTTATATGCACTTACTGTTGTCTATGGCATATGAATACCAATCAAAAGCTCAGAATATACCCCCTACTGGCTTTCTCAGCCATTTTAAATATTACAACATCATCTTGTCTTTTTATACAAAACATCAAACTGGTAAGTTTAGTCTTTAGTCTGCTCGAAATTTCGTATTTTTTTAGACCTAAATACAGCTTAGTTACAAAGCTTGAATTCTGTGGTATTGATGTAGTAATTTATGATTTTTTGGTTACTCAAATGTACATATAAAACCTAAAAAAATTATCTCATTTCACATTTTCCACGTGCAAAATTTTATAAGGCTTAGCAACCTGTGACAAGCAGCAAAATGAGTACAAAGGTCGTAACTAGAAGAGATTGCTTTACTTCTTTATTTACTGTTCTATGTTTTAAAAAAAATAAGCTTAAAAACTTGTTTGTAAATAGTAATAATGTATATACGTATATAATGTATAACAATTGAAATGTGAGTGGATTTTACAAAATACTAGTCCACTAAAACACAGCCAAGGCAGGTCACTTTATAAAGACTAAAGGTCAGTTTTATATTATTGGATATGGTAACATGAGTACACGTGCGTCATGTCGTTGTAACTTCTGTACTCTTAGCTAGGCATGGCTGAAAGGTCAATATAATAAAAATATATATATTTAAGCTATTTAGTCTAAACCTTTGTGTTTTCTTGTTATAATTTATAGTCATTCTAGAACGAAAAAGCCACAATTTAAATTTATTTCCTAATTTTTTATGATGGTTACGAGATCAGTTAAATTGACCAAACCCGTACAGAGACTTTTTTAGTGAAAATAACAGATAAAATATAAAGTATTTTCTTAAGAAATGTTTGATAACTATCTGGACATTATATAGATTTCACATGTGAAATTTTAAATTTTTGTGATGCATAAAAGTATTTTTAGTCTTTAAAATGAAAATTATTTTGCATGTTGGATAGGCATCGCGCAAAAAGAAAAAAAGGCTTAAGAAAAGTATTGCTTAACAAACCTTAAGACTGAATGAAAAAATCTGATATTTTACATATGAAAGCCTTGTAATGTTCACTGATAATCTGCCAAATTTCGTGAACATACACTTACTAATTTAAAAGTCATAGCATGAAAACTATAACAAGTACAAAATGGTTACAAGGTCAGTTCCAGAGACCAAGCCTGTGCTGAAAGAGTTAAGGGTTTGTTTAATTTAGTGAATAGGACAGACTAGTTGGACCAAAAGATCCTTTGCTGTCTTTTATTGTTATGTTATGTTTAAAGCTATAAAAACAAAATTTTTACTGTTTTAGTATCATTAAACAGCTCTTAATTGAGATGACAACCCAACTGACATCAAAGCTGTTACAACTAAATTAAAATGGCAACATTTCAAGAGAGAATGTAATCTACAAGTTTCCCATTCCTGTGTAGACTTCTTTATTGGAGAAGCTAGCAGAAATAAAGATCCAGGAAGGAAATAACATAAGATGCCACGAGTCTGCTAGATCCATAAAAATATACCATGGCTGAACACAACCATAAAACTGGCCATACCATCGCTTGAAACCAGTGACAAAACCACAACACAATTCAACACCAGAGAACAAAAAAAACACTTTTTGTACAAAAAATCATTACTCAGCCCATAACCAATACTATGGTTTGCACTTTAGTTAATTGCTCTTGTCCATTTTGTATGTGTAATACAAACTTATAGATAAAGCAAGAACCAAGACTCAATACACAGTGATTCTACTAAACTGGTGTCACAACAACAGACAACAGTTACTAGCTCTCTCACAAGACTGCACTGTACATACTCAAACAGATAATATAAATATCTTGTAACTGATTGTATAAGCATAGTGCAATACATAAAATCATGCTTACCTGATGAGAGACTCAGTATAGAGGCAAAACTTGTCCATCTTCACAAGTAATCCTTTACAAAACTGACACATGTAGATGTCTTCTTTATACTTTATTGTTTCTTGGTAGTTGCTTAGACGTTATGCATTTAAAACACTGTTGTAATGACAGAAATTTAAAACCATGATTTGTGTATGAATCATTAAGGTAAATATTAAAATCTGTTAGGCATTCATTAACTGAAAATCTGTAGTGAGTGTTTTCACAGGAATGAAGTGTAACATATATTTATATCAGTTGCCATTCAGTCAATAATCTTTGATTGATTCTTCTCTCAGCTACCAACCCCTGCAAACTTTCTCCTTGTAGTCATCTTTGTCTTCTTTCCCCAACTACCTCTGGTGGCTACTCTTGTCACTGTCCTCCTGGCTATGAGGAGGATCGAGTCATGGTTGGGACCTGTACACCAAGTAAGATTTCTTGGTACAACTAAATCCATAACACTGTAATAGAACTAATAATACATAACAGTTAAATTGATGTACTATATTTTTTATTTTGTAGAAATCATTCAGATTTAGAGAACCTGTGATTATGTTTTTCTTCTAAAACTTTAAAATTAGTATTTTTTCTTCTGAAAATAATATCAACTAGAACTAATATAGATTTTAATGAAATTATCATATTTTCTGGGTCACTTAGAATTTAGATACAAAACTGATGGTTTAACAGCTTCTTGTATATGTATATTTAGTTAGAAATACATTTTAAAAAATGTGCAATTATTTCATGTACAACAAAAAATTTAATGAATGGATGGATGGTATATTTTAAACATTAGAAAACCATATCATATTTATTTATAACATGTACCACACACAGTTAACACACCTTATTTGATGGTAATGAAGAAGACTCAGATCATTGACAGGAGTCTGACACCAAATGACAAGTCCATGGGGCATTTTACACCTGTTATTGGTGTAGAAAATGGCTATGATTTTGACTTAGACAGGAAAAATGGAACGATCTACTGGGTTCAGCTAGAAGAGGACGACAAGGAAAAAGTAACCACTATTTTTCTAGTAATAAGTATAAAAAGTAACCTTGTAAAGGAAACTATGCAAATAAAATACTACAAAGTATATGCCCCTTTTAAGAACTTTATTTGAATAATCCTCACACTACAGTTACAGTTAATGTTACTTATAACTTGTATTGATAGAAACATTTTCTTAAGTAGAAATTTTTCTACTTCATTTCTAAATACTTGTAGAATGAGAATTTTGCCATAAGACTTGCTGTAATGATTATGCCTAATCAAATTTGCAGTATAGGATAAACCACATGAAGTTGTATTTAGTTAAGAGCTGAAAATACACAATGATGATAGCACACAGTTAGAGTTGTTGCTTTCAGTTTCACTAAACTGTTTTATTCTTCAACCCTATTTGTAGGCTTAATCTAAACCTAGTTTAACATAGCTAGGTAGTTGTAATTGTATGTAATTTAATGCCAGACTAAACTTATTAATAATTACTACAGTGATGAGTGAATCCTTATTATGGGAAAATTAATTAATATATGAATAAGTGTTAACACAACATGAAACAATCTAGTTGTTATTGTATAAGATTTACTTACTCCCTAAGCAAGCAAAGCATTTTGTATGATTAAATATTAGACTATAATGTGCCAGTTTAGGTAAGAAATACCACTATGTATGTCTGACTTTAATTTTGAATGTTGGAATAAGTCAACATATGCAGAACAAAAGTGTTATGCAAACTCATATCAAAAATACTTTCAGTATAAAGCATTACAAACAGTAGTTTTGCATTGATGTGAGGGAGGTATGTAACACTACTATTTGTATGATTACCGAAGACTATATTGTTTCACAAAGTCAGTGAAATATATTTAAATATAACATTTCTAGCACAATACAAACAAATTGTAATCATAAACAAAGAAATGTGTAAATCCACTTGTATATAGGCCGTACTTTATAAAACTTTAACTTATGTTAGGCCTAAATTCGATAAAGAGATAAATTGACACTGTAACCTGTGTACGTTTTTTTTTTTTACTTCAGTTAGGACTAAACTTTACTGTACTTAATACTATCAATAAATAAACTTATAATGTTATTCTACGACCTAACGTTAAACCTTTTTTAAAAACTTTGATAAGTTTTTAATATTCTGTTGTACAAAATGGTTAGTAAATTATATTTACATTCCCCTCTTGTTGTTACTTCTTGTTTCATACAGCAATTGTAGTGACTTGATCACTGTACTTTGCCACAGGCAGACTGTTGTCGTCGAGTGAATAATGCGCATGTGCGGTCTTTCTTGGAGAAACATTCTAACTACGCATGCTTATGCAGCAGGTTCTCGGTCAGAAAGCGTAATAGTCATACATACAAACAAGCAGAATAATAGTATAGATACTTTTTTGAATTTCCTCGAAGGGTCAGAAACATAGATTAATGTCAGGATTATAATTGTGGTTTTCTGTACTGAAGCATGAGAAAGATCATGGATTTTTTATACAGGGAACTGTTTATAAAGTGAGTCTGAAAGGTGGAAACTGGACCAAGTTTTTACCTGATGGAATTGTTGGAGCACCATACACCATAGTGTATGACTGGATTGGACGAAACCTTTACATAGGAAACAGAATAGCCTCCAATATTGAAGTAATTAAGGTGAGAAACTGTATAAGGTAATCATATTTTTTCTGTGTTGTCGTAAATGTATTTTGGTGCTTTTGTTATTAGTTTTTAAAATATTTATTTCTTTATTTATGTATAACAAGAATTTAGAAATTGATGTTGAGGGTAAATAAATATCATTCTAAATATACCAGAAACTCTATGCAAAGAGCTATTATTGATTCAGTGGATATAATATTGTATGTTCCCATGATTTAAAATAAATGTATGGAGTAATCATTCCTTTTTTGTATATGAATAACTGTAGAGTCTTTGGACATTTAGTATGACGTGAAGACACACAGATACATATAACTGAGGTCACTCCAGTGAAGTGTATAATATAACAAAAATATAAATAACTTGTTGAATTTTAATAATGAAGTATTATTAATAATTGGTTTCAGGACATTAATGTCACTTTTCAGCAAGTTTATATATATATA
>NW_013666236.1:247092-250159 GCF_000517525.1 Limulus polyphemus
TATATATATATATATATACACACACACACACACACACACACACACACACACTTTTTTTTTTCCTGTATTAAATTTTACAGTTTCTATAAATCTAGATAAGTTAAAAAGGCAATCTTATGAAATTTAAGAAAAGCCATACTAGTTATTGAAAAAACGTTCATTAAGTATGCATCCTCTGCATTCCTGTCTGCAGTGCACAGAAGTTGGAAACTTGAACAATCATGGCAGTTACAAACTAGTATTTGAAAGCATCCATAGTTTTTTTACCTTTTTCTATTGTGTTGAGCTAGGTGGGGTGATTTGTTGTACAGGTGCTTCTTCCTAAGATATCTTTTTGTACACATGTATTCTCCATTTGACTGGATGTGATTCACTTATCCACTTTATAGAAAATATATGAAGGATTTTCAAATGCATTTATTTTGTGTGTAAAATGAAAATTGTAACTGTTCAACAGATTTATACTCACTTATATAACATTAAATAATCCAAGACAATTACAGACTGAAGATTAATTTCCTCTCATGTATAGCAAACAGGTAGTTCCTTGGAAAATTAGGAGTATATTCCAATTTCAAAAACAAAATAATGCACAAGAGTAATAAAAAAAATCTGTTTTTGTAACTGTAACAATAATCTATAACTAAGCATGCCAACAAATCTGATTAACTTAAAACAAAATTTGTAGACTAATTTTTATGATTTTCCATGAAAAAACTAACATGTAGATATTCAACCATTAATCATCTTTGAAAGAACGTCTCCAATTTTCAAAACTTGTAATCATTGAATTAAAAAAATTTTCCAACCAAGTGTTATATAAAAATAACTATGTTACTAATATTGTTATAATTGAATATATATAAAAAAAAAGGTTTTATCATCCATTAGATTTGCATTTAAAATTGTTAGCTACATTTAAAAGAGAATTGAGCAGTTCTATGGACTCAATTGATTTCGTTATATTTTTAAGACTGACGGTGAAGAAAGATTAAGAACATTAATTTTAACAAATGATGGAACAGAAAATGGTGTTGCAAAGCCAAAATCCATGGTGGTTCATCCAGAAGAAGGGTAAGCTTTTTACAAATAAAGTATTTTCCATCTTTTCTCACTAGTACTATTCAAACAAAGGATTCATTACAGTACATGAGTTTACTTAGAAAAAAATCAAATTATTAACATATATATATATATATATAATTTTTTGTTCAGATTCTTGTGCTTCTGAACTTGAGTTTTACATTTTGTTTTATTTTTAATATTGCTTAAATTTATAGTTCCTATTTTCTTCTACACAGAGTAACACAGTAGTAGCTAGAGAACAATAAAAAAGTCGACAACTTTAAACTGTTTAAAAATAAGTATGATTAAAAATATTGATTTTCTTATATTTTTGATAGAAATCTCAGATTTTTTTTTTTACTTGAATGGCTGTAGATACTACTCAAGCAGTTACAAAAACAATTAATGAAATAAATTTAGTTTTGGTCTCATTATTGCAGTTGTGTAAAAGGCTATTTTTGTTTTATAATTTTATGTATTTTTTAAAATTTCATCATAAACTTCTCCCCACCCCCCAGTGGCACAGTGGTATGTCTGCAGACTTACAATGCTAAAATCTGGGTTTCGATACCTGTAATGTGTAGAGCACAGATAGCCCATTGTGTAGCTTTGTGCTTAATAACAAACAACAAACTTCTCCATCTTTTTCTTTCTAACAATGGTTTTCACTGATTCTGAAAGTTTCCAAAATTCTTTAATAAGAAAAAAAGATTATTTAAAAGTGAATTTGGATTTAGTTTCCAAAATGTTATCTATTAACATGCTTATAAATAAAACTTAAGTTAATAGTTAAGTAATGAATGTTGAGGTGCATTTTATGCTAAATTTGATATTTCTACTCATTTTACGTAGAATGATTTCATTTCTCTTTCTTCAATTTTTATTTAGTAAATTGTTCTGGTTGGATGAAGGTGGTGTTGGTGTTCCTCAAAAACTAGCAAAAGTTGACATGAACGGAGCCAACAGCACAATTCTTGTAAAGGAAGGACTTCATCATTTAGAGGTTCTTGCTGTTGACTTGATAAGCAAGAGACTATACTGGAGTCAAAGTTTCCCAGGGATTGTAAGTTTATCAAAAATCCATTCACAGTTTATTTTCTTTATATGAGTTACAATGCTTGTATTTTTTGGTTTTGTGGTTTTGAATTTTCTGACTGCTTTATAGTTTTATCATAAAGTAATTTAGTTTAGTGAGATTAGCTTCACTATATAAACAGTTTTTCTTTAAGAATTGTTATTTGAACAGGTTTTCCTTGCTGCTATATATATATATATATATATATATATATAAAGTATTTGTTGAAAATAAGTATTAACATTTAGGTAACTTTTTGTGAAGTAGTAGATATGTTTAACCCATTCACCATATACGGCACACTCGCATTTCCCTGCTGGAAACAGACCATACCTTATACAGCGAATCAGCAGTCAATGGATTAAAAGAACCTGCACAATGACTGTCAGAATTGAAAATCAAAAATATATATATTACATTCCTTTTTGCCAGTTGTCAAATTGAAAGTCTTTTAGTTATATTTCTTAATAGTATAAATATATGTATATATACTATGTTGTTGTTGGGTTTAGGATTCTTCTACAGTAGGTGTATGTGACTTATTAATGATAAATTCAAAGATGAATAAATAGAATGCACTTCACTTGTTTTCAAAATAATATATATATTTCGAACAAGTTAATGTATATACAATAAATTCTTCAACACTATAGATAATATGGACATATAATTACTTTAGAATTTCAGTTGACAAGTCAAACAATTTTCTCTATTTCTATTGCACTAGTATTCTCTGTGATTCGCTTACATTTGTGGCACGAGTTACCGTAATCGTTTTGTCTTCTTTCTTTTGAAGATCTTCTGTTCCTTTTGTCAACGTGCACTCAGGCTGATTCAGTTATTTTAGAACCATGCTTTGACTGAATAGAATTATTTTTCTTATTGTATTTTCTACTGTTAGTTTCACTCAACATATTAAATGTTAGG
>NW_013666236.1:250180-253544 GCF_000517525.1 Limulus polyphemus
CGTTTTGTCTTCTTTCTTTTGAAGATCTTCTGTTCCTTTTGTCAACGTGCACTCAGGCTGATTCAGTTATTTTAGAACCATGCTTTGACTGAATAGAATTATTTTTCTTATTGTATTTTCTACTGTTAGTTTCACTCAACATATTAAATGTTAGGCCTATATCAATTGTTAGGCCTATCACTTCTCTACATCAATGAATTATTAATAAAACTTCATACAATCGTCTGCTTTTAACTCTTTTATAACAAAAACTAAACAGTAATAAAATATTCTCTCATAAAAATATATTAGTCACTAATATCTAAACCAAACAGTCTTTTATATCATGACAATGACATATCTTATTCAAAGCTGCATATTATTGCAAATGCAATATCCAGGCAGCATGGTTTTTATTCTATTATGGTTCTTAAGGGTTAGGGAAACAGAAAAAGTCAGTGAACTTTATATTTTGTGTTACTGGCATGTGAAACATCAGGGAATTTCATTTTCCAGACAAAAACCAGGAAAAGTTGGTGAATTTCATGTGATTCAGTGATCCTTCTGGGACGTGAATGGCAAAAAAATAAATTATCATTAGCATAAAAAAATCACATACAGGTTAATTATGGTGCATGTAGCTCACCAATATGTATATTTTATCTACACCAGTCTTTTTTGCTTACCAAAAGAATACCAAGACAGCTGTAATAGATTACATAAACAGTAGCTAGGTTATCACCTAAATGGAGTGTAAGGGCTTTGGAAAAGGCTTTGTCTCGTCTTCCTAAAATTAAATCAAGAAGGATAGTTGTACTATAGTATAAAAGCCCTTCACAAATTACTATTTAGAGATAGGCTATTCCCATGCCCCCAGACTCCTATAGAAGGCAACCTCCTTTCACACTCACAGTACTGCTAAAATTTTACTATTTAAAAAGTCTCACTCATAAAAGATTCCTAAAAGATGGCATCCCTGTGTTTGTCAAATAACAAAAAATCAAGATGTTAGGGACAAGAAAGGATAAATACTAAAGGGTATAAGATATAAAATTAAAGAAAAGCATTACAGATTTAAGAAATTGAAATTGGCTAGTATGTTTGGAAACTTAGAAAATTATAGAAGATCAAGAAAGTTGGTCAAAAAGGAAATTAGGACATCAAAAAGGTTGGCTGAAAATGTAAGAATTGACAATAAAGATTTCTTTAAATACATTAAGGGGAAACAAAATGTTAGGATGGGGGTAGGACCCTTGAGGGGATGATAAAGGAAGGCTATTATCTGATGATTATGAGATGGCTGGGTTATTAAATTTGGCTATTTCTTCGATTTTTACTAGCAAAGATTTAAGCACTATTCCACATCTTGAGCAATTGATAAATGGAAACGAGATCAAACAAGATGACTGCATTAATTCTGAGCTGTTTAAGAAATAATTGGGAAGTTCAAAGAACAATAAGGCTCCTGGGCCAGATAATACTTCACCAAGAGTTTTGAAGCAGATTAAAGATTGGATATATGAGCCACTTGCTACTATTTTTTGTCAGTTTTTGAATAGTGGGCAGGTACCAGAAGGTTGAAAATTAGATAATGTCACCCCTTTTTTCAAGGGAGGTGATAAAATGTAT
Source organism: Limulus polyphemus (assembly GCF_000517525.1). NCBI lineage: Eukaryota > Metazoa > Arthropoda > Merostomata > Xiphosura > Limulidae > Limulus > Limulus polyphemus. The sequence goes on from NW_013666236.1 coordinate 251,789, forward strand.
CCCAATAATTATAGACCAATTAGTATTACATAATTCAAGAAACAGTGAAAAGAACAGTGAAAAAATTGATACTTGATTAGAGTAATACTATTATGCAATATTACTGTCATTGACAAACATGTTTGTGTACAGTAATATTCATGTCTGTTCCAGTTACCATAGCTTTTACATGTATGATTATACATCATAGTAGCATAGGAATAATGCAACTATAAACGTGGATTTTTATAGCAAGTCTGAGTTCATGTGTGAAATTTCCTCTATTTATATTTAGAATATGCAACTTCATTATTTGTAAGTATAATCTGGCAATCTTGTGAATAAAAAAACTTTCATAAACCTGAAAATATCTTTAGTAATGTTACTGATTGATAAATATGTGGTCATGTTAATACAAAAATCTATATTTTTGATATAGATGAACTAGATATGCACAGTTTCAAAGCACATGTGAAAATGATACAATTTGCTTTGGATAATTGAATTAACATGTGCAGTTGTACATGTAGCTGCAGTGTATAGTTTACAACTGAAAGTTTCATTCATTTTATGCATGTATATACATCAGAAAATATTGCTTTAATAGATATTTGACCTACAAGAAACATACTTCTCAAAGATTATTCCATTTTACAACAGTAAACATGTTCCTTTCAGGTAATAAAAGTCAAAATGTAATAATCACATATGTTAAAATCTGTAGCATTTTCTATGCTGTAATAACGTTTTTGTGATTGAAATGAAAATTAATAGGTGTGATTAGTGTGCACTGTCCTTAACAAATAGATAAAGTGCATTTGTTGTGTATGCTGTGATAAAGTATTAATAGTTTGAAACTGATATTGAAACTTTGCAAGAAGACATACTTTGATTCTTAACGTACAGCCTTGCTTGTCTTTATTAGACAATATATTGATAATGTTTTGCAGTTTCACCTTTTACTACAGATAATAGTTCAATGATAAATAATAAGCATAGAGTACAGGTCAGGGAATAATATATTTTGATCAGGGAAAAGTTGGGAAATTTAATTCTTCCATGTTTTGTGTAGTAATTTTTATTAATTTTTGCATGGGTTGGTATTTTATGTAATTTTCATAGTGAAAGCTTTCAACACTTAATCTGTTAAATAGTCATCTTACTTCTTCCTTTCTTAATATTTGTTTATTACATAATACATTTGTTTGACTACATATAGACTTCTTAAATAATCACATGTTAAAGAACTTTATCAAACTCTAGTGCTCTTGACAGGTAAATTTCTTAGATAAATGTATTTATTGTTTCTGAATGCCCATAGAAAGATATTCATGTGTGTGCATTTACTAAATGAAATGAATTCATCAATTTTTGGATAATTATAATTATTTTGGTCAATTTCATAAGTCTGAGTGTCAACCAGATTATGTAGGTAATAGACAAGGTTATCATTCAGTGTTTTTATTAACAAGTCTTCTCACTTGTTAATTTATTTTATTTTCTCCAAGTATATTTATTCATAATATCAATCCCAAGTTTTTTATATATCTTAGCCAGTTTGTTAGGTTGTCCCTTAGAAGGTATTTTGTATTCAAATTTAAGTAAGAATATTAAGATAAAACTTATAAATCTTTTGTAATTAATAGTATGCACAATTAATTATTTTTACTATTTATGATATATATATATATATATATATATATATATATATATAATATATAGTATATGTATTATATTATTATTATATATATGTACTATACAAGAACTAGTAGTAGTA
>NW_013666236.1:253565-256121 GCF_000517525.1 Limulus polyphemus
CCTTGAAGTATCTAATAAGATTAGTGCTCGTAACAGTAATTGCCTTCGAATATGGTTTATTTATTGATATATATATATATATATATATATATATATATATGTCTGTGTATTTATAATCTTTATATATATCCTTGCTGAAACCAGGAAATTACAGGTGAGGTGAGTGTGTTGTGATGAAATGTATGTATTTAGCTTTGAAAGATTAAGGTTTTATGCTTCTTAGCTTTACACATACATAAAAAGAAGTATAAGTTAAACACACACATGCACAACTTCTCAAATTTATTTGAATTCTTTTTATAATAACATGATACCTTTTTATGCACAAGACTGTGGAGGTTAGATATAATACTTGCACCTTTTAATTTTTTTGGACATTTTTTAGTTGGAGAGCTTTGCAGGTTTATAGTGTATTTTAGTGAAGCATTTAAATATTAAGGGATATAATAATTAGTCTAGTCTGTTTTATAAAGTAGTTGAGAAGCTTTTTCATTACTCTTAAATCAAATTGTTAGACTTTTTTTATTTAATTTCTGAGACCCTAAATTTACATAGCATTCACTGATTAGGATTTAAATGCTGTAATTAAGCTACTATAATTTACCAAGTTTGCATAATTTCTTTCATATCTAGACAATCAATTTTGAAAGTGGTTACTTGATCAAAAAATATAAGTATAGTCTATTTTCTTCATGCAATACACTATTATAATTTCTTCAAAGAAGACTTTCAAATAATTTATCAATGCACCTGTAAAATGTCTGTTTTATTTCAGTTGACGTTAGGTTTAGGAATATGGAGCTTGTTCTTTAAATTAAGAATACCGTATAGTCTTTAATTTATATTTCAAATGAGGGTCTTAAGTATGTAGTAGGCTTCAAATTTAGTTTGGTCTATGATGAACTATCTCATTAGTCTTTTAAATATTAATTTTTTACTTTACTAAATAAAAGAGCTAGTAAAAACATTTCTGTAAAATTACATTTTTTAAGTTGTCATATTGGTGACTAGAAAATGCTTTTTTAGTTAAATCTCAATAAAAACTTGAAGGAGTTCAATTAAGTTAAAAGTACATTTTAAAAGGTACTCTATTTAATGAATGGAGCAATTGAATTTGTGTGTGTAGAGAGAGGAAAACTGAAATTAAATGCATCAAGATGTTTCTTTTATAAATTTATTTAAGTGTTTATATATTTTTACTGATATTAGGAGTTATTTTTGATTCTTTGTATATTCTTCTTGGTTATATTTTGAATGTGCTGTGTTTTCTTTAGGGAATTTTGTGATAGCTTAATAAATTGGAGCTATAAGTGTGGCTGATTTTGGGCTTTTGATTTTTTTAGGTTTTGCTGTTTTTATTGACATGTATTAATCTTTATTATTTTATGACTAAGGTTGGACTGTTGCAGTTTGAGTTGTTAAAAAGTGTCTTACGACCAAGTGCTAGTGGATTAAATTAACCCTCTAACTTAGTTGGTAGAGTACTTGCTTGCTTGTATTTTGAATGGTCCAAGGTTCAAATCCAGCTTATAGGAGTTTCTAAAAAGAATGATGGAAAACTGGCACCTAACTGGTAGTTATATCCCATGATCTGCAGGTAAGGTCCATGAACAGACCTTGTTTGTAAGAGGGAGAGAGTTTTTCTATGCTCTTTTTATATTTCCCATATATAGGATTTGAACATGGAACCACTTGCACAATGAACTGAGCTTTAAAAGGGTTCACCCAATAGCAGTTACCAAAAAGGCACATTTGTTTAACAACTCAAACTACCACAGGACAATAAACGTTACTAAAGATATGACTAAACAATTGGTTTTTATATAAATAAAGTCATCAATAATTTTTACTAGCCATTGCAATGTACACATAGCAAACTAGTAATGAAATTACTAATGTAATAGTAATTGCACTGTAATTGGTAACATAACAAAGAATAGAATTATGGGTTTAATTGTAATTGCTCCTTGAATATCTAATAAGATTGTGCTCGTAACAGTAATTGCCTTGAATATGGTTACAAAAAAAAGCCATTTTTTGCTAAAATCTTAAATCCACTGTGATATAAAGTTTCAGGTACTTATGAAAAAAAATGGAATTATAGAATGCTCTATAAACTTTTTTATATTGAAACTTGTATCTTTATAGATTGAATCAGTAGACTTTAATGGTAAGGGCCGGAAGACAGTTGTGCCAACCAGTGCTGGCATCTCAAAACCACAGGGATTGGCAATTTTCAACAATAGGTTATACTATCTGGATACTATCTATGAAAAAATTGTGAGGGTAAACCTTCCTGATGGCAGGAACCCAACAGTCATGGATGAAAATATAGAGGACTTAACTACCATGAAAATTAACAGCAAAAGACCAGGTAAAAGTTTTATTAATATACAACCATTTTTCTATAAATCCTATGAATAAAGGGCCCAGATGGCCAGGTGTTAAGGGCGCTTGACTTGCAATCTGTGGGTCACGGGTTCAAATCCCCATCACACCAAACATGCTCGCCCTTTCAGCCATGGGGGTGTTATAATGTGACGGTCAACTCCCACC
>NW_013666236.1:256142-280580 GCF_000517525.1 Limulus polyphemus
TCTAGTCTTACACTGCTAAATTAGAGACAGCTAGTGCAGATAGCCTTTGTGTAGCTTTGCGTGAAATTCATAACAAACAAACAAACCTATGAATAAAATCCAGAAGATATTTAGTTGTATTTGTTTTGATGAAAAATTTAAAGAAGGATGGTGAGATTAGTGACCATAGGTCAGTATTATTATTCAAATAGCATCTCATTGTAATACATAAAAATATTTATTTTTATACCAATGTAAGGTCAATGGTGTCAACAGAAATAAAATGACAAACATTTACATTTTGTACAGAGGTAACTGTTAGTTATGTACAAAAAAAAATTTGCATTTACAAATAAGATGATTATTAAAATAAAAGTAATTTTTAGCATGTTTGAGCACTAATCATAAAGCAGTTTTACTTGTATTATAATCCTATCTAAATATTTTGACTTCTTACAGTATTATTTCTTAAAAAGGAATTTAATATTAAAAAAGTAAGAAAATGTTGGAATCTCCTTATCATATAACATTTAATGGAAAATCCACAGTTTTGAGAGCTCAAACTAGTTTTTAACAGAAACACATCTTAATGTGGCACTTAATTCTTTGTGGCATATCAAAATATCTAAAAAATAAAAACTGAGGAGGGATTGAAATATGCAGAGGTTAAGAAACCTATTTGAGCATAATGAGACAAAATGATACTGAACTGGGAGTAAGAGGTGAATTTGGACTATAGAAGACTATATAGACTATATTATCAGTGTTTACATGTGTATTGCTTTTTCTTATTCTTTCTACCTGTACTATAAAGTGAATTTCATTTCATCTGGGTATGTTGATCAGTTCATAAACATAACTTTAAATGACCATATTATTATTGTCACCATTGTTGTAAATTAACAAGCTATTTTTGTTGTACGTTGCATTGGTATGGAGAATCGTATATCGTAGCTTGAAAAGTTCTTTGTACAATAACTAGGAATAGAGAGTCATCCATGTCAAAAGGAAAATGGAGGATGTCAACACCTGTGTATTCCAACATCAGGCAGTCAACACATGTGTTTGTGTAGCACTGGGTTCCAGCCAAAGGATACTACAAAATGTGAAGCATATACCTCATTTGCTGTTGTATCAGAGCTAGAGAAGGTTCAGGGATACAGTTTGCAGAATCACAGAGAAGCAATGCAACCAATAACAGGGCCAGGTAGGTACTACTTTTTCAAGTTATTCTGGGAACACTTTTTAAAGGGAATTGTTAGCTTACAGACATAATAAACATGCTTTGATTTAATGATTTTACTGTCTGTAATCAAAGTAATGAAGCATTTTGTGTAGAATATGATGGGTCAGTAGCCAGAAAGATTTTATTATAAGATTGAAAAATCTTACCTTAAAGTAAAAAGTTTAAAGTGTGCTTTGATTTGTTAAGAGAATTTAAACAGCCTTCAAGTAATTATGTTTGATTGACTCACTGTCAAGGGTTTTTAATAGAAATAAATGTTTCTGCTATTCTTTTCTTTTTTTATGTAATAGGTCATAATATTTTGCACTTGGATGTTCATGTTGCCCAGAATCACATTTATTGGGTTGAATTTAATCAAGGAAGTAGAAATGGAATTTTTCGTGCCAAGCCTGATGGTACAGATTTTACCCATGTCATTTCTGATGGCATAGGTAGTAATGGGATTCGTGGTCTTGCTATTGACTGGATAGGAGGTAAACTATATTTCTTTACTTAGAAATAATTGATTAGCTAATAAATAAAACAGCACTATTTACATTCTCAAATATTAATGTTTTGTTGCAAAAAATCTTGACTATGGCTCATGTACCCAAGTTTTTCTTAAAGGCAAGAAAGATGTAACTTTTAATAGCATTGGAATACATCTTCATTAGTCAAGTTGTTTTATGCAAATAAGATTTGGTTCACACTTTAGACAATGTCCTAAATTACTAATGTAACTATTAATTAATGTGATATTAAAGACAATTTAAACTGTTTTTTATTGATTTGGCAGATTTGGTATTAATAATTTGTCAAAATTTTGATAAATTATGCTTTTCTACATGTGAAGGTGTGTTACACGTGTAAATAATAGTGTAAGAGTAGTCGCTAAGAACATGATTATTTATTCTATAAAAAATATATTGTAATAATAGTCGATAGAAGTAAACTTATTTTTCAAAATAGATTTTAAGTTTTGATAAATAAAGGTTACTACAGATTTTAAGCTTAAAGCTAAGGAAATATGGTTAAACTTTTGAAATAGTACATCTATACATAAACAGAAACAAAATACACGTAATATTATAATACTACACATGCATTCAATTTTTGGTACTTAAATTTGATGTTGAATTTGCTTTAGTTTTAAAGATAAGAATATTCTTTGCATCTGTAGAGAATCTTTATTTCACCAATGTGTTCCCTCATGAAACATTTGTGGAGATGAGTTGGCTGGATGGCTCCAATCGTCTTGTAATTTTGAAAACTACAACAGATTCACCACGTGAGATTGCAGTCAATCCTATCAAAGGGTACCTCTACTGGATTGATTATGGACAGTATCCAAAAATTGAAAAATCTCTCTTGGATGGAACAAATCGTACTACTGTTGTTGTAACTGGCATTAGTAATCCACGAGACTTGACCATAGACATCACAACACATGATGTTTACTGGGTTGACTCAAGAGAGGATGCTATACAAGTAAGATAAATTCTTTCTCACTTCTTCAAGATATTTATAACACCAGAAGAGACTTGGTCCCCATTAAAATGTTTAGATTTAAACTTTTTAAACAAAGTGTTATTATTTTTTTACTTCTGTCATATAAAAACTGTGTATACACTTCTAAGTTATATGTCTAATGTAAACTATCACTTCCTATTAACCCCCTTGCTGTGGACAGATCAAAGTGCACATGTCACGACTTTTTAGAGAGTTACATTCAAAATTTAATTTAGCTATTTATTATCGTGGTATATGAATAAACTTGGCATAAAATCTTAGTTAATAAACCAAATTTTAATATTATATAAGTTTTAAGTTCTTAATTTTGTAAGGAAATATTGTCAAAATCTCCAATCTCGACCTAGTATGAGAATTGTAACATTTGCTCTCTAGGTATCTCCTCTTCTCTAATTTATTTACCACCCCTTCTAAAAAGTATGGAATTTAATGTTAATTACTCATTATACATGTTATTAGTCTTCAATCTTATTTGGTTACAGAGCCATAAAATAGAAAATCAAACCCTCTTGACATATCCTCTTATTCATAAATTGCCAATAGATCTCATTCATATTTAATACTATATTATTTATAACCAAAAGAAAGCCAAAGTTTTAATCTATCAAATGATACATTACGTTGTTTTCTGTACAAAGAATTATCTATTTCACTTCCAGGAAACACATCGAAGAGCTTAACTGAATTTTTAACAGCCTTTATTACATAGTTAGAAAGCCAGAAAAATCATGATAGTTGTAGGATATTGTCTGCTTTTTATGTGTTATTATTTTGGCTTCTTAGATGCATTATTTAAATAAATATAAAATTATTTAGTGTAGTAGTACCATTAGTATAAAAAATTAGGGTTAAGTTTCATTGACATTCGACAACAAATATAAAAGATCCAAGTAAGCATTATATTTTTTGCTTTTCATGTATATTCTTTATTTGCTGTTATAAAATTAAAAAATGGGAAAATTATTAGGTTAGATAAAGTTAGTTTAGGTAAGACAAAGAAAAAATAAAAAACGTTTCACAAAGTATGGTTTCCAGTAGCTCTCGAGTTACATAATTCTATAGGGTGTAACTTCTGCCACACATTTGCCAAGTGATTTACACCTTGTGTGTTGGAATTATTAATTAGACAGGGTGCAAAGGGTAATAGAACAATAAAATTTAAGTAGAAACAGATATATATTGTTTCTAGTTTTAGGCTATTTAGGATAAACAAGTCTAGTTTCCTGTTACAAATTAAAGTCATTCTAGAAAGAAAAATGGTAATTTAGATTTCTTTTTTTTATGATGGTTATTGAGATTGGTCAAGTTGACCAACCTGTATAGAGTTAGGGTAGAGAAAATAACAGATAAAATATAAAGTTTTGCTGAAAAGAAACGTTTGAAATTTATTTAAGAGGTCTCAGAAATTATGAAAATGAAATTTGATAATTTTCAGATGGAGAAAAGTATTTTTAACCGTAACATGAAAATCACTTTGACTCCTTATATTCATGGAAAAATCTTTCATAAAAATATCTGATTAAAAATTCTGTTGTTTTGTCTATAAAAAAACTTGTAATTCTTACTGAAAGCTTGCAAAATTTTGTGAACGTACACAAAACATGTTAACAGTTATAGTATGGAAACTCTTAAAGTCAATGTAGGGTCAAGATTTAGGTCAAATTGACCGAGCCGGTAGAGAGGGAGTTAAAATATACACAAAAAAGAATTAACAATAAATGAAAAAAAGTATACAAGTTTGAACTTATTTTTATGAATTACATTACTTGCTTGTAACCCCTATATATATTAGGGAGACATGTATAAATATTGTTTACCTCTTATAAGTGTCAAGGTAAAGTTTAAAAAAAACAAAATGAAATCTCAAAATTAGATACTGTAGAAGAGCAAAGCTTTTTTGCATTTGTTGTACTCTATGACAATGGAGTAATACTTTTTTAAAATAATTCTTGATTATCAATAGTCATATGAAAAATTATTTTTCATTTGATTTATCTTTTACAGCGTGTATCCTTAAATGGTGGCAAGAGGCAGTACATTCGACGGAATCTGCCAAACCCAATGGGAGTAGCAGTACTTGGGTCTGAAGTTTACTGGGTAGATCGAAATCTTCGAACTATATTTAAGGCTACCAAGTTTCCAGGAAATACAGTTCCTCCTACATCTGTTGTATCTGATTTGGACACACTGAGAGACATTGCAATCTTTGATAAGGCTATACAACCTCCAGCTAGTAAGTATGGTTGAAAATATTTAGTTTTAATTATTTTTTTTAAATTGTTACTTAAGGTATATTTTTTAAAAGAGAATTTAATAATCTTCTGTTTATCCATTTCTAATATATATATATATATATATTTCAGCTTTCCACCGCTTGTTGTTTAAAATTGGGAAATAAGACAAGTACAGTATATTGGTGATAAATAATAAAATCTGGTCCATGAACTGTTTTCTAAATAAAACTTATAACTAGATCATTTTTATACTTTGAAAGACAAAAAATTATTGCAATCAAAAGTATGCTAAAAATAAAAAAACACCTGCGTGAACATTGTACCTTGCAGGCCAGGTTGTATGTTCCAGACCAGAGAACGGAATGTGTGAACAACTGTGTTTTGCCATACCAGATAAAATTACAGCTTTAAAAAGGAAATGTGCTTGTGCTTCTGGTGTGTTGTCATCTGATGAAAAATCCTGTGAAGGTAATAACTAATATATGTTAAGGTATTTTCTAATATGTATATATTGTATCCTGATAGTACATGTAGCTACACTGGTTTTAGTTTTGGCCACATATTATATAACATAACATTAAAGGACAGCAGAGGACCTTCTAGTCCATTTAGGCCATTCTATCCACTAAAAAAACTCAAAGCCAGATCTTATCATTTATGTATTTATCAAACTTTTCCTTAAATTCCTTTAAATTAACTGCGTCTACCACATCTGAAGGCAACCTGTTCCGAAGGCTAATCATCCTGTTTGAAAAATAAAGCTGTTTTAGCTGAAGATGAATCCTATCCTGCCAAAATTTATATTTTTATCCCCTAGTCTTATCATTTTCACCATTAAATACAGAAAAAAGATAATGCATCAACACTATCAATTCCCTTAACAATCTTAAACTCCTTAATTAGAACCCCTCTAACTCTTCTTTTTTTCAAGAGAAAACAAGTTCAGAGATCTTAACCTATCCTCGTATGACAACCTTTCCATCTCGGATATCATCTTAGTAGCCTCTGAACCCTTTCCAACAATTCATTGTCCTTTCTAAGGTAAGAAGCCCGAGACTGAACACAGCACTCCAAAAGTGGCCTAACCAATGACCTATACAGTCACATTATAACCTCTTTAGACTTGTATTCAATATTTCTGTAAATACATCAGAGCTATATCAGTATAGCTTTTATAACTTTCAGTAACTGGATAAACTAATATTAATGGGTAATAATTTTGAATGATATTTTAAATAAGTAAAGTTTCCTATACCAAATTAATTGTTAGGAATAAATACACTATTTTTATATGATTTTGTAGTTTTCTTGTTTTAATCATGCTTTTTTATATGCTTCTACATGTTTGGTGTTTTTCTTGTGTTCCTATAGATGTAAAGGAGTACTTAGTATTCTCAACAAGACAAGAAATTCGAAGCTTACATCTAGACCCTAAAGTATTAAGCCTACCATTTTCTCCCAAAATTAACCTCACCAATGTTGTGGGCTTAGACTTCGATTATCAAGATCGACGACTGTTTTATTCACGTATGTAGACTTGCTTTTTTCTAGTTGCTGTATTAAAATTGGGTTAAAAACTATGAAAACAAAAAACTGAATTATGTCTTGTGACAAATAAACTTTATATTGATTTCTTCCAGTGTTTTTGTGAGATCTCAACTCAGTAATTGTGATATTGCAAGAATACAAAAGAACAGCATTGTGATCTTTACTTAGTTAGTTTACTGCAGTAGGTTTGACTCTTAAATTTTCATACAAATGCTTTATTAATTGACTTATATAATGGATAGTTTATTTATCCTTTTAATTTTATGTGAAGAAATACGACCAGAAGGCAGCATCTCCTGGGTGAGCTTGGATGATTTCAACACTGTTCACACATTGATAGATGAGGGTGTGAACCCTGAAGGAGTGGCTTTTGATTGGACCAGCAGAAAGATCTACTGGACTGATTCTGGCAACCATAGCATTTATGCCATGAATTTGGATGGCTCAAAGCTTGTAATGATAACTCGTGTTGAACGGCCAAGGGCAATTGTTTTGGATCCATGTGAAGGGTATGAATAGTTAAAAATATTTTCTTTTTAGTATTGTTAAGTTTACTAAATAGTGATGAAAACTTTAAAGAACTAGTATAAATATTTTTTGTTCAATCAAATAAGCTGAGATTTTAGAATAAGCTGTTTGATTTTATTATAGCAAACCATATCTATACCTTTGAATTACAATATTTTTTTTTCTCACATTATTTTTGTATTCTTTACAATTCTTGTGCTATTTTAGCATCAGATATGTTTTGGTTTTCTTCCATCATCAGTGTAATTACATTATTTTCACTATATAATTATGCCTTACCACTATGAAGTATAAATTGTGTTTAATTTTGTTTGTGTTGATTAGGTACATGTACTATACAGATTGGAGTCGTTTTGGAAACACTGGAAAAATATATCGGGCTACAATGGCTGGGAACCAGAAAAAAGCTATTATAAATGACAATCTTATTCAACCAAGTGGACTTACCATTGATTATGAAGATAGAAAACTTTATTGGACAGATGCACTCAGGTAAACTTTCTTAAAAATCAAAACTCAGTTATAAAATATTCCAGCTTTCAGTGTATTTAAATATCGCACCACTATTCACTAGTGCTATGTGACTACTTAATTTAAAAGCTCAAAAATGTAAAAATAGAAATACATAATTTAACAATTATATATCATATAGCTGAATTCTTTTATTTATTTTTCATAGATACAAGGTTTTCTCATAAATACAGTAAAATCTCCATTATATTGGCAATGTAGGCCAGGCAAGCACCTTTAACTTTGAAATTGCTTGTGACCTTGAAATAACTCAGACCACCAATTGTCAGAAAGCTTGCCGAGTTAGATGGTCTGTTTTTTATCAAAAACTTATCAAAATCTGATATAGTAAATGAAATGTGATAAATTACAGTTTGTCAACAAAAAAAAAAAGAATTGGGCATTATTTCAGTCCAAATCACTTATCTGGCAGAGCTTCTCAACATCTTGCATATTTTGGATTAATACAATAATTATTTAGCTAAAAACTTAAGCAATGCTTATGAGGTTAGTAATTACAGAAAGAAGAATGTTCAAGGATTAATCTTGTGCTCCTATCATTAGCCTCTTCCAATTCAAAGATTTATCTGACAACAAAAGTGTTATAAGGCTTGCAAAAAAAACAACAAATTGCTGATAATTTTTATATTTATCATAGGCTACTGAAATAAACCCAAACTTAAAAATTTAGATTTCTAAAACTTTTTTCTTTATGAAATTAAATAAATAAAACTTTGTATATGAATGAATTTAATCACTGTAGCATTTATAAAAGACATGTGGAGAAACGACCATAAATGAAATTTTCTCAGTAACAAAAATATATTTGTGGATACATATATAATTTAAGGACACCAAGGGATCTGTTTGTCCTTCTAGGCCATCCCATCCACTAACCTAAGCTTTAAAATAATACACTTAAAACCAGCCTCTATCATGCATTTTATCAAACCTTTCCTAAAACTCCATTAAATTAACTGAATCCACCACATCTGAAAGTAACCCATTCCAAAGGCCAACCACCCTGTTAGAAAAATAAAGCTATCTTAGCTGAAGATGGCTCTCACTCTGTCAAAATTTATATACTTTCCCTAAGTCCTATTACTCTCACCAACAAATACAAAAGTACAAAAGAAAATGAGTCATCAACACCATCAACTCCTCTAACAATCCAAAACACCTCAGTGAGATCCCCTCTAACTCTTCTCCTTTCAAGAGAAAATAATTTCAGAGGTGCCAACCCATCCAAACAGTCCTCCTCTGAATCCTCTCTCAACAATCAGTGTTCTTTTCCAAGACCAAACACAACACTCTGAATGTGACCTAACCAATGACCTATACAATGAAAATTATAATTTCTTTAGACTAAAATTCAATATTTCAGTAGATAAAACCTAAAATCCTATATTCCCTGCCACTAGCAACAGCACACTACTTGGATGGCTTAACTCTTTCAATACGGGGTCAGTCAATGTGACGACCTCGTAACCATTTTGTGCTTGATGTAGTTTTCATACTATAACTTTTAAATTAGTAAGTGAACGTTTACAAAATTTGGCAGATTATCAGTAAACATTACAATGCTTTAATATGTAAAGCATAGCTATAATTCAACTTACTGGTAAATCATAAAACAGGTTAATACATTATTTTATCAAATAAATAAAATTTAAGGATTAACTTGTGTACTTGAACTTAGATCCCTTAGTTTAAATTCAGCTTATTGTTATAGGTAGGTTATAATATAAATAACGCTAACTATGTTATATTATTAACACTACTTACACTAGTTATTGTCACTTCTAATAAAGTTATATTTCTAAGTTCTATATAATTTAAGATAAACATAATTACTTCAGTGTGAAGACTAAAGTAGTGGTAAAAAAAATAACATAATTGATTCTTAAACATTAGGCTTAACAGTAACAGTGTTGACAGTAGGCCACTGGTATTTGGTATTGAGTATTTATTTTCAGTCCATAAGTATAAATACAATAGTTAAGACTAGTGTAGGAATTATAAATTTGCAGATTGTTAGGTGTAATGGGTGCAATGAGTGGGCTTTATTTGGTAACTCGGGACTGGAATGTACTTTTAAGGAAGCTAGTAATGAAGATGTACAATTTATATGTAGAGTTTCTAGGTTGAAGGAGAAGTTGGTGGTTATCCTAATTGAAGGATAGACAATAGATAAAGAGAAGTGTAAACTGTGGGAAATGGTAGTGGGATTTCAAGAGGAATTTAAGCTTTTACATGCAAGGAATACATCAACTAACAATGACTTTCCTGAAGTTAGAAAGAGTTCTATTAGGGCTAAAAGTAGTGGATTTAATTTAATGAGCCTATTCTATTGAGTAACAGATTTCAGTCCTTGGCTTCTGCAGACAAGGAACTATTGGAGGGAAAGAAAACAAAAAGGACAGGGAAGGATATAGATGATAAACTTAAGGAGGTTATAGTTATAGGTGATTCCTTGATAAGACACATGGGTAGGATAGTCTGCGGGGTAAACAGGGAGAAAAGAATTAGATTATGCTAACCAGGGTCATGGGTGGAAAATATAAGTGACAGAACAGGAGATATAGTAAAGGGGGCTAGCAGAAATGCAGTTTTTGTTGTGTGCACATAGAGGCTAATGATGTAGGGAAACTAGGTCAGAGGAGCTAATTAATAAGTACAAGAGGTTGATAAAGGCATTTAAAGAAAAAGGCCATAACTTAATTTTGTCAGGGATACTGCCCAGAATTAAATGTGGGGATGAGAAATTATGAGTAGGTCAGCAGGCCTAAATGCATGGCTTAGTTTAATAAGTAAGGATGAGTAGATAGGTTGGTTGGACTTGTGGGATCAGTTCAGTGAGAGAAGGGAGTTTTGGGTGAATGGATCGCTTGCCTTTAAGTAGGGTAGGAACTGGTATCTTTGCAAGGGCTATTAACTCAGCTGTAAGGGAAGTTTTAAACTAGGGCTAGACAGTGGTGAGGGCCAGGATAAACTAAATATAAAAAGAATAAGAGGTAGAGAAAAGTTTGTCATAGGAAATGAGTATAGAAGTAGTTATAAGGGTAGGCTTAATTGTTACTATTGTAATGCTTAGAAGTATAAGAAATAAAATGGATGACCTTAGAGCACAGGTAAGAATGGAGGATTTTGATATAATGGGAACAACTGAAACATGGTTAAAAGTAGATGATTTTGATGACAGAAATTTCTTTGAAATAAAGGATTACAGGTTATTTAATAGGGATAGAGTACTGAAGAGAGGAGGAGGAGTGGCTTTATATGTAAAATGTTAGTTACATCCTTTTGAAGTTGAGGATATGAAAGATAATAGCAAGGAGGTTCAATCCATTTGGGTTTCTATTAGTGGATATAAAGGGAAAAGGCTTTTCATAGGAATTTGTTACAGACCACCAGATGATACTGAGGGAATTAGTGAGAAAGTTTACAATGAAATTAAGATTTCAGCTGTTAATGAAGTCATAATTATGGGTGATTTTAATTTCAGGCATATAGATTAGGAAATGTTAGAGCCAAACCATGAGGGAGAAATGTTTTTGGAAACTGGTCAAGGAACCTACTAAAAACAATGCTATTTTAGATTTATTGTTAACTTCAAATGCAGAAATGGTTCAGAGGGTGGAAATTGGGAGAACATCTGGATGCAAGTAATCATTTGTCTACTGGGTTCAGTGTTTTGCTGGAGATGGAGATATGGAATAATTATATTTTGGTTACAAATGAAAAAAAACAAAACAAATTTTGAAGGGATGCAACAAATTATTTGTTGTGAATTGAGCAGCTGAGTTATTTGGAGACACTGATCAAATGTGGAAAATTTTTAAATATTCAAGGTAAATATATTCCTTATACAAAGAAAAAGGTGGCTCCAAGTAAAAAACCAGGTTGAATCAGAAAGAGTATAAAAGATAAAATTAAAGAAAAGCATCATAAATTTAAGAAATTTAAATTGACTTATGGGAGATTATAGAGAATTAAGAAAGTTGAACAATTGATAAATGGAAACGAGATCAAACAAGATGACTGCATTAATTCTGAGCTGTTTAAGAAATAATTGGGAAGTTTAAAGAACAATAAGGCTCCTGGGCCAGATAATATTTCACCAAGAGTTTTGAAGCAGATTAAGGATTGGATATATGAGCCACTTGCTACTATTTTTTGTCAGTTTTTGAATAGTGGGCAGGTATAAGAGGGTTGGAAGTTAGATAATGTCACTCCTCTTTTCGAGGGAGGTGATAAAATTTATCCCAGTAATTATAGATCAGTTAGTATTACATAAGTTGTGGGAAACGTTTTTTGAAATTCTGATTAAAAATGCCTTTTAATTAAGTTTAGAATTTTATTGGATAGTCAACATGGTTTCACTAAGGGAAAATCTTGCCTTACAAATCTTTTGACATTCTTTGAAAAGGTTACTGCTTATGTAGATGAGGGTAAGGGTGTAGATTCGGTGTATCTAGATTTTCAGAAAGCATCTGACAATGTGCAAAATAAAAGACTTGTCAAAAATTATCTCTATAAATGTGGGGTATATGTTAGCAAGTTGGATAGAAGAGTGGCTGGATGGAAGAAAGCAGAGAGTTGTTACAAATGGAGTTCAGTCAAACAAGTGGGGTACCTCAGGGGTCAGTCTTAGGACCTTTGCTCTATTTCATTTACATTAATGACATAGATAATGGAATGGTAAGTTACTTAAGTTTACAGATGATATTAAGATCGTGAGGGTTGATAGCTGTGAAGAGGATGCTGCTGATTTACAAAAAGGATTTAGATCATTTAATGAGTTGGAAAAATAAATGCCAAATGGGTTTTATTTATAATAAATGCAAGCTCATGCATGTGAGTTATCATAATTTTAATTATAAGTATAATTTGGATGGGAATAATCTTAACAGTGTCATAAAAGAAAGGGATCTTGATGTAATAGTTGATCAGTTTCTTAAGTTATCCAGGCAGTGTGCTGTTGCTAGTGATAAGGCAGATAGTAAGGTTGTATCTACAGAAATATTGAATACAAGTCTAAAGATGTTATAATATCATTGTATAGATCACTGGTTAGGTTACATTTGGGATATCATGTTCAGTCTTGGGTTCCTTATCTTAGGAAGGACATTGCATTGTTAGAAAGGGTTCAGGGGAGGCTGACTAGAATGTTATCTGGGATGGAGGGATTGTCATACAAAGAGAGGTTGAATTCTCTCAAATTGTTTTCTCTTGAAAAAAGAAGAGATGGAGGGGATATGATTCAGGTGTTTTAAGATTGTAAAGAAAACTGATAGTGTTGATGCATCATCTTTGTTTTAGCGGATGGGGCCCAGTATGGCAAGGTGGTTAAGGCACTCGACTCGCATTCTGAGGGTCATGGGTTCGATTCCCAGGCCCACCAAACATGCTCGCCCTTTCAACCTGGGGGCATTGTAATGTGACAGTCAATCCCACTATTCGTTGGTAAAAGAGTAGCCCAAGAGTTAGCAGTGATGACTAGCTGACTTCCCTCTAGTCTTACACTGCTAAATTAGGGATGGCTACTGCAGATAACCTCTGTGTAGCTTTGCGTGAAATTCAAAACAAACAAATAAACATCCAAGATGGACTAATAGGTCCCATGTTGTTCCAAAACATTATAATATGTGTAGATGAACCAATATCTACCAAAGTAAAAAAAACTGAAAGGTGAGGGTTATGGATATCATATTATCAGTAAGTAGTTAAATGTTTAAAATCTTTGTTCACAATCACCTAACCATACAGAATAAAATTATCTGAAAATGAGAAATAGTCTAGTCGTGTAACAATTTCAGGAGAAATTAGGAAAATAGAGTAAATTATCCTGATTCTATTGTAGTTTTGTTTGTGAAAAATAAAATAAGCATAAAAATTATGCTATCAGATTTGTTGCATGAATGAGGTCCAGTATTCTTTCACAACATGAATACAACATAGATAATTAATGAGATTAAATGTTATATTTTGGTTTTATAATAGAGAAAAAATAGAAAGGTCTGACCTTAATGGGACCAACAGAGAAACCTTGGTGTTTGCTACCATCTATCCATTTGCTATTACCGTGTTCGGAGATTACATATATTGGACGGATCTTCAATTAAGTAAGTAGTACGGAATAATATTATTTTTAATTGTCATTGTAAGTTGTTTATTATTACTGTAAAGTAGAATGTTCACCAAAGAATCCATGTTTTTATATATTGATAACAAGAATTTTGTTATGAAATATGACTGACCCTTTCCGTCTACGTAGTTTTGTATTCAAGCTAACTGTATATACATAAGCACAGAAAGAGAGAGATTTATTACTTTGCTTTAACAGTAACAGATCATAAACTGTATGATGTGTATTAAGTTCTGATCTTTTCTTTAATTTTTATTTATTTATTGTGTAATTACTAGGACTTGTATTTTTCATGAAGCTAATCATCATTAATTATTATATAGGAGGGGTATACCGAGCTGATAAGTATACAGGGGCAGGAGTCATGGAGATGGTCAAGAGACTGGAAGAATCTCCACGAGATATTCATATCTTTGCCCCAGACAGGCAAAAATGTGAGACAAATTAAATGTTACATAATTATTAGATATACAACTTGTAATTAAAAGAAAAACTTAATTCTATCATGTGTAAAAACATAATTTCAAGCAATGAAGACAGAAAGCAGATTAGTTCTTATGTGCTATGTCATTATAGATTTAAATTAGTATGTAGTCATAAATATCAAAATGTAAAACATTCATTATGTCGGTTCTTTGTTTTCTTTAAATTTACCTAAACAGTATAAAGCTTTGAAATTTTGAAACAAAATCTACTTGTACATATTTTCTATGTATGAAACATCATATATCCACACTGATGAAATGTATAATTAGCACATTCCATTAAAACAGACATGTGACTTTTATATTAGACAATTCAGCTATTTGCATGCATTCTGGAGCACACAGCATATATGATCAGAAATGTACTTGTAACTGAACTTCATGTGAGTGAGGGATCAAGAAGTAACATAGGTTTAATAGTGGTCTCATGCTATGTTACCTGCTATTAGACACTCATTTTTACATGTACCAGGGATGAGAATTATCTGCTGGCTGACAAATTCTTGCTTTTTTTTAGACACACTACCGGCCATTCATGATATTGATGCAAATCTGTTTAGAAAAAAAAATACAATATTGGCATTAAGTTAGAGGCTGAAAATGAAATTCTCTCAAACATGCCAAGGAAAACCCCTGGAAGTAAATCCTGAAGTCTGAAAGTCTGCTTGACCTATGACAAACAGTCTTTCTAAATCAGGCTTGGCTCTGTTCAGTAGACATATTAGTAGTTCAGTAGCCTTATTAGAACTAGCACATGTGCGTTGTTTTTGCATTCATTTTGAAATGAAAATGCTGCTGAAAGTAGATGAGGTTAATTGGAATTATTAAATTTTTATTTTAAACTAGTGAAAGTACCTGTCTATGCTTGGGTTATTAGGTTGCATTTATTCTAGATGACTATGTCAGTGTGTGTATTCTGAACCTATTTTAGTGTCCCACAGGTGGACATGGTCTTCAACTTGTAGCTTCTTTTGGTTTATGTGAATGAATCTCAGCCTTTCTCTTTCAATTTTGACATATATTATAATTTGCTCAGTACGATTTTTAGTGTGGGGGTGCAAGGGAGCCGTAAGTGTAGTGAATGTTGGTATGATTTAAAGAAATTGATAAATAAGCCTAAAGTAAAAACATTGTGTGAGATAACCTAACCTAGAGCCAAGTGCATAAAATTTATCATGAAAGTAAATATATCAATTGAATTTTAAATTTAAATCATTTCTGAATTAAGGTATTTTCTGTTATATATCCCCAGTTTTTAATAAAAACAAACTTCTTTAATCAACGGAGATTCTAAATTAAGAAATAAATACTTTTCAAGTTTTATTGTTTATACATTTCATTTTATACTTTCAGTACATATACTAACAACAATATTAAGTTATACTTTTGTTGCTAAGCAATATGACATAAAAACCATTGTTGGAACATGTTGTTACCAAAATGTACTGACTTTTCTATCTATTAGAAGATGTTAATCTTACCAATATGCTACAAGGTATACTATGGGGTGGTTGTATTTGGCTCGTCCTTTTTGACGGGCTATACGTCTATAATAAAAGAGCATGTCTGTCTGTCTGTGATTTCTAATGTAAGGAACCACTTCTTTTCAATGTGGTTTTTCTTTAGCTTGCCTTATCTTAAAAATGTGCATATGCTTGCACACATGCATGCATGTTGTCAGATATAAAAGACTGTTTAGTGTACATAGTATTATTAATTGATTTATTTTGTGTTTGTAATTCAGTGATGTTGAGGCTTTCGAACATTGTGTTTGCAATCCATTGGTATTGAGGCTATAGAAATTTCTAGCAGGCCTAACTGATAGATGTATAAATAGCTGCGACCAGACGAGCAAAAATAAAAGTAAAGTCACGTGAATGAGAAGTTCGATCAGAGAAAAGTTAACTGTACTGGCAGTAAATGGCCTAATGGTTTATATGTTAGAGTGAGATTAGCAGTTTGAAAGAGATAAGGAGAATAATTCATCTAGTCAAAGAGTGTTCTAAACTAATTGAACCCACCTGTGTTGACTTTGCAAAAGGCAGATTATTGTTGGAAGTACAAAGAGCAGACAATTATTGGAAGTACGAAAAAGTTGATGATTATTGGAAGTTCAGGACACAACTGTGGTAACTCATGCAATGAATTATATATAGATACTATTGCAATAAAAACAGAGAAAAATAGTTCACCTATTGTGCACCTATAAAAATACTTCAGCAGTTGAAAATTCATCTATATAAATTCAAGTGGATAAATATAAAAAAAAACAAAACATTTAAGGTTATAAAATTCCATTCCAGTGTTCATAAATAAATGTATTTACTAGAATATTCTTCATTTTTTAATCATTTGTTACTAGGCCTGTGTATATATGAGATGCAATAAGGCATCATGTATTAAAAAATGATGAAGTTAAAATATAATTGTGCAGTTGAAAAAATTCTTTAAGAAAAGCTCTGGTAATAGTAAAAAATATTCCTTGCAATTTTTAAGCTGTAGTTGCATTATTGTGGCAGTCAATCCCTTTGGATGGTGTGTGTAGTAAGGTGATGCTGACTGGTTGTTTTAACTGTGATCAGTAGTTCAAAATTAGGAACAGTAGCAAATAGCCTTAATAGCTTGGGAATAAATATTAAATAAATACACTGTCTTATAACAATGTACATGATCTAGTGATGAGTTTGCTAGACTCTCAGTCCAAGAGATCATAGTTCATGTCTTGTTGCCACAAAGTTGTGCTGTGAACTTTGGGACCATAGATGCATTATAAGAATGTCAATCAACTTCCACAACTTGATTAGAAAAGCCCAAGTGTAAGCAATGCCTGCTGTTGACTAGCTGCCTTCCCTCTAGTCCATAAGTTAAAAATAATGATGACTAGTGCAGGTAGCCCATGTTTGTGGCTTTGTGCAAATATCCAGAACAACAAACAAAACAGTGTATGTTGAGTCAAATAGTAATATAGCATGAGACCATTGTCAAACACACCTCTCCTCTTCATTTATTTAACTGTACTTATACTGTATTTACATCTCTGATTGTTAATCCTTCCAAAGAACCTTGAATCAAAGAATTTTTTTTTCAGATGTAAATTGTGTTTCTTTTTATGAATTACATGCATCAGACTTTCAGAAATATTATGTTCCAAGTATCACGGAAATTGATAACTGCCATATTTATTCAGTGATGAAAATATTTAACTGTCATATCTCTTCAGTTATAAAAATATCATATTTCATGTGTTTCTTGTTTTCTGAGGTTCTTATATAATAGGGCATTAAATAATTTGTATAGTAATTATATAATGTAATTTTTTTCAAAACATTTTTTTATTAATGATATTGTTTATTCTAGGCAAACAGAACCCATGCAGCCTAAACAATGGAGGGTGTGCCCACTCCTGCCACCAGGCCCCCAATGGAACTGTAGAATGTTTGTGTAATTCCACTTTCAAAATTGCTAATGAGGGACGTATGTGTGTTGGTAGGTACTCATTTTTCATTCTGCATAACAAATCCTTTTCAGTATATATTTAATGTATTAAAAAATAGAAAATACTAAAATTTTCATTTTATAATTTTTATCACAGTTTCATTTCAAATATTTTAGTTCTAAAAATAGCAAAAAACAGTTTGATAAAGCTGTACTTTCACATGCAGCAACTAACATTACCTGTGACGAAAATAAGTTTACTTGTGCCAATGGCAAGTGTATTCCCCGACTTTGGGCCTGTGATGGTGATGATGATTGTGGTGATAATACTGATGAAGATAAGAAGTTTTGTGGTAAGTATAAACATATTTCACTGACATAGATTTAAGTGTCAAGTAAGATTTATTAATTTTCAAAAAGTATTAAAAATCAGGCTTTCAGTTGTAGATGTGTTGTAGGGTCTTATCACTCAGTGTTTTTTGTTTATTAAAACCATTAAGAATTGAACACCCATATTGTTTTAGTTGATATTTGTCATGTAGCATTGATTTCTTTCTTCTTCATCATATTATGACTGCTAAGTTGATTTATTAGTAAATAATATTACAACTCATTATAAAAAGAACAGCATATTTGCTGTAATCTAAATCATTGCTCTGTGGCACAGTTTTTTATATAGTATGTAAATAAAAATTTTAAATTGTTATTATTTATGATAAGAGAAACAGTATATAGATCATAATTGCAAAGCATTATCAACCTAGCACTACATACGTGCAGTCCATCAGAATTTCGCTGTGGAAACGGACGCTGTGTTTTCAAGACTTGGAAGTGTGATCATGAAAATGACTGTGGAGACAACACAGATGAACAAGACTGTGGTAAGCTATCAGTAAGTTAAGGTAATTTATTAAAGTATTCATGTAATTAAAAAGTTGTTGATAATTTCATTAACTGTGTTTCTGCTTTTCTAGCAGTTGATACATGTTTGTAACTATGAATGTAAATTAATAGGAATTAAGAGTAGATTTTTATTTACTTAATTTTTTCACTAAATAATTTGATACACTAGTTACAGACCCTTACAAAATTCTACACATGGAATATTTTCCCTCTTTATTTTTTGTTGTTTATTGAGAAATTGTATCACAAATTTGATACATTTATCTGAAAATTTTATTTTGATAAAAATCTATGTTTAATATTACAGTTTAAATAAGTTTCACCAAGTGTAATACCTATACAAGAAATTTCCAAGAATAAATATTTTACCCAAAACTTGAGATACAGTTGCATTTAAGACAATAGTTTAGATGAAGAGTAATTATGTGCTGGAATTGTGGAGATGAGATAAAAATTCTCGATTATAAATATACAAAAGCATAAGAAATAACATGAGCTTAATGTGTCGTGTTGTGGTTTGTACAGAGTATCCTCCTTGTGCTGAAGGTGAATTCACTTGTGCCAACTTTCGTTGCATTTCTATGTCTCAACTATGTAATGGGGTAAATGACTGTAAGGATAATAAAACAACAGATGAGAGTCATGATAATTGCCCCAACAACCGAACTTGTCCAGGAAATCACATGAAATGTGAGACAACTAACATCTGTGTCGAGCCCTACTGGTTGTGTGATGGAGATAATGACTGTGGTGATAATTCTGATGAAAACTCCATCATCTGCTCTCAAAGATCCTGTCCTCCAAATAGTTTTAGGTTAGAAAATTTTAATACTGTATTAATATGTATATTGATATTCAACAGTACAGTTTTTAAACCTAAGCCATAAGTAAAATTTGCTGCTTTATTTTTGTAACAAATTTTATTCACAATGATTGAAGTGCCACAAATTCAATATATTAAAAAAACTAGCATATTTCACACAAATATCTAGCTGGAATTAATTATAAATCATGAAAGATTTTATTCTGTTGTTACTTGCATAATGCAGATAGTCCAGTCTTTATGCTGAAAGAAACAAACATAAAATTTTTATGTTGAAATTTAAGTTTTCCATAATCTATTTGTTAATACTCTGTTGAAGTATAAAAACTTCACTTTTTCCTGAGAATAGTCCTGTTTTTCAAGGTAGTTTACAACAAAAAGTGACAATTTACTGAAAATATTACATATTGTTGATCATAGGGATTGGAGAACAAAACCTTTCAATTAATATTTCTTTACATAAATTAAACTTGAGAATATTATAAGTCATAAAATGGTTTTACTATACATGTATGAGTGACAAAGTATCTTCATTGCTGTTTGAGAAAAACATGAATTTCAAAGTTTTTGTGTGGATAAATAACCAAAAACAATCTTCAGTCAAATTAAATAAAAATACATAGACATTTTTTAGAAGATGTATTTTCTTCTAAAGTTTTTTAATTATTATTCACTGCATAAAAATAATGTTTTTATAGTTAATTGGAAAGCCCAAAGTATTTATAAAAAAAAGGTGTTCAAAATGCTCATAAAATTGTGCATATTCTTTCTACTTTTTTTTATCACTTTGATGGATTTACATATACATTGGGAAATTATGTCCTAGATCTGAAAATATCATACAAATGTTGTTTAAACAAACATTAAATTTTCCCACATACTGTGTGATAACATGGTTACTGTAACTTACATTTTAGCATTTATGCTACAGCATATCAGCATGTTGACAATTTAAGAAAATATTTTTACAAGAAGCCAAATAGGGTTAGTTTTAGGGAATGTGGGACCCAGTTTCTAGTTCTTCCATATTCTCATTTGAAACAATTAGGTATTCAGAGAATTCAAATCACAAGGAACCAGTATGCTGGACACCCTCTTTTAGGAGGAATAGAGTGATAATACATTTTCCATATAGTGTATCTTGATATTTATTGATGACTTAGCATAAGCATTATCTTATCAAATTTTTAAAAACAAAACGATTATGATATATTAGTCATTTCAAGTACATGCACCACCATTGCCATCTTCACCAACAAAATGCTCTTGAGTGTAATCATTTCCTGGTGACATAAACTGTTATTGGAAACAAAACATTTTCAAACTGGTTACACAAATACATTTTACAAATCTGAAAAGAGTATGAGAACTGGTGATAACATTTCAGTTGTTCATTTTCAGTATTTTGGTTTTGAGAAGGTTTTTGTGTCAAGACTAAAGAAACTTCTACTGCAAGCTAATGAAAACTTTATGAAGTTTGAAAATTTTACAGATCAATCTTTGATTACACAAAAGTGTTATGTCTTGCTTAACAGGTGCGGGAACCAACGATGTATTCCAGCTACTTGGTACTGTGATGGTGATGATGATTGTGGAGATAAAGCAGATGAGCCAGAAGAATACTGTGAAAGTGAGAAGAAGACTTGTTTTGGTGATTTATTTACCTGTGACAATGGAAACTGCATCCCACGAATTTATATTTGTGATGGTGACAATGATTGCTTAGATAATTCTGACGAAGATGCTCGCCATCAGTGTGGTAAGTTCCCTTATGATGGTTTTGTTTTTCTTACATATAATTTTATTAATTTATGGATTTAAGCTTTCTTTGGTCAAGTATTAAGTTTTTTTATCTCAGTTTTGCACAGTGGAATCAAATATTTCTGATAATGTGTGCAGTTTTGTTAAATTTATTAAAATGTGATCCATCTGCTGGTAAATAATAGAAAATAAGAAAAATCTCAGCATTTACTAAACTAATATGCTGTTTGAGAAAATTATGGAGGTAACATAATAATAATACTACCCTCTGGTTCAAAAATCACTGTATGTGTGTAGCAATATTGGAACAAGCCACTAGACTGTTTACTCTTTATTGACACATTGTAATGCATAGTAAAATAACTGAATAGTTTATTTGGGATTACCTATTGTTCTGCACATGAAATTTGTATGCATAATGGTCAGTAGCCCTGAAAAGATGCATGATAATAAACAAACATCTTATCATCACGTCATTGCCTTGTATTAATTCCAGCTAGAAAATACCAAAAACATTTTACCATCCAGTAGGAAAGAAATTCCCCAGTAAGATATCCACTCCAATTAAAACTTAATTTTAATTGTAGAGTTCACCTGTGCCTAAAATACGCTTAAATTACTAACTTTGATAATACTAGCCATTGATATTAGTTACTGGCAATGAATATTTGTGATAAAATTCCTTCATTAAAAAGTATCTCAAGATTAAGACAGTATCATGATAATCAAATTGGACATTGAGTTGTGGGATACTCAGAAATAAACCAAAGCAATTTGCACTCAATTTGGTTTGAATTGTTTTTAATTTTGCACAAAGCTAGATGAAGTCTATCTGCACTAACTATCCCTAACTTAGCAGTGAAAGAGTAGAGGAAGGCAACTAGTCATCACCACCCACTGCCCACTCTCGGGTTACTCTTTTACGAACTTATAGTGGGATTGACCATCACATTATAATGCCCCCACTGCTGAAAGGGCGAGTATGTTTGGTGGGATGGGGATTTGAACCTGCGCCCTAACCACCAGACCAAAAGAGTACATATGCCGTTAATGTGCACTTGAATTTGATAGCAATATATCAGTTTCTTACCTTGCTACAAAGGGTAAATGGAAACGAGAGAAAATGTAGTAAATGTAAGTATTAGAGATACACTAATAGGAAGTTTGAAAAAAAGAGTGTTACATTTAAACTTAGCATACCATCAGTTTCTTACCATGCTACAAAAGTATAAATGGAAAAAACAGTTTAAAATATGACAGAAAAAATAAAGTATGGTAAGAACACATAAACATAAGAAATGGGAAGTTTAAAAACAGTGTTTTTAACTCAAATTCAAACTCAGAAGTTCAATTCATATGTAAAACAAAGGAGGATAAACTTTGGATATTTAGGTAGAACTCTTGGAAAATCTAAATTTATAGTCAAAATCCAGTGACAGAACTCTGACAAAAAATTAAATCTTAATCAGAATATCATGTTAGTTTGTGAACAGAGAAGATCAAAAAAGTTATGGCCATAGTTCATTATTTCTGGACTCTCCCTTTGGTTTCCAGTCTTATGTTATTGTATTTTAATTGGTCTAATAAAATATATCTTTAAGACAGTTTAAACTGTGACAAACATTGTTTTCTCCATCCCATTTTATGAGTTATTGCTAATTAAAAACACATAAAATAAAATAGGAATAACATGGTTTGTGTGATAACTCCTCATAACAGAGTGAAATATACAAATAGAATTTTGAAAATCAGTTTTACTTGTTTAGAATAAATTCTAGTTTTGGATTTATTTCCAATATTATTAGTCACTTAACTACTATTTATATAATTTTTAATAATATAATTTAATTAATTAATCACTAAGAGCCAGGGCAACAACAAATGAATTATATCACATGTCTATTATATCAAGTTACATAACATACTTATCATAAGACATTTATTTTTTGTTCTGTTAAGAATAAACTTTTGCATTCAGTAAGGTGTCTATCTCATGATAAAGCTTTAATATGAAACTTTCAGGAATTAAAGAATTTTCATTGGATACTTACTGTTTCTCTTCATTAAACACGATTCTAAAATTATGTGACTATTCTCACAATTTGCTTACTATTCTTTCTCAATACTCAAGCATACAATAGCTGCAAGAAAGAATCATAAAGTATTGGCTACTTTAAACTTATTCATCTGGAGAATCTTCCAGGTTTATCATCAATATATTAGCTATTGTTCCTGAAGTTTGCTTTTGCACTGGTTTCTGGTGTTTTTTAACCCTAGTATTGCCAACAAGATCAGTATCCATCAGCTTCTTGAACACACTTTCCTAAACTGTGTATGTGACAAACTGCTTGTGGGTCCATGATTTTGTTAGTTATAGGGTACCTAATAGCATAAGAGTTGCACCAAAAAACATGTACCATTAAGCACTCTAATTACTGCTGGGCCCTATTTGTATTTTACATATAAAATAAATTATTTCATCCAATATTTTTTCATTTCTTTACAATGAGTGTTGTAATACTCAAAGATATGAAGTTACTCCATATGGCATATTATGTGGATCTGCATCAGTATTGAACAGTAACAGAATAAGTCAGAAATTTAATGGTTGAGTTAAATTTGAATTCCCTAAAGATCATCAAAATATCTTAGCTCCTTGCTACTAGTAGCCAAACTATCTACTATATTTCTGATATATAAACATTTTAAAGGTTGTTAAAACAAGAATACTCTTTAAGTGTTGTAACAAATTTGTTGTTATATATTTATTTTAATATCAACGTTTGTTTTGATTAAATTTGTATTTGAAAACACATAGCTTATGCTGTTAAATATGTATTGCGAAACTCCCATCTATTCTCCAAAGTTATAGAAGATTTTCGAGAGTAAGAATCAACAATATATGTGTGTACATAAACATTTAAGTTGTATTGTTACGTAATCTGAATTTTCTAGAAAACCTTCCCATGGCCATAAATATAACCAATGCACTGCACCAAAGAGAGTATCTATTATTAGTTTGCTACAGGCAGTGTGCTATAAACTGTGGAAGCTATAACTGTGATTGTTATAATGCTTACCAATCAGAAAACTTCAGATATTTGACCATGAACATTTATAAATTTCGAATGTTACAAACCCTTTAACTTCAGTGGATTCACATCGGACATTAATACTTTTACGAAAACATTACCTAACTTCAACGGTGGAAAACTCGATGTGTGTGTGGCAATGGACAAAGTTCACTAGCTTCCCGTTAAGCGAATCGTACCTATATCAACTTGCTTATCGTGAACCCTCGATAAGATATCAAGGAAGTTCCAAACTAG
>NW_013666236.1:281580-289505 GCF_000517525.1 Limulus polyphemus
GTAATAATTGTTATTGTAAATTGTACTATTGTGTGTATATTAAAACGTGTTTATGTTAAAAAAGAAAACCGTGTATCAGTCTTGTTGACAAATATTATTAACTGATTATATATCGACATTTATTTAAATACTAAATCCAAAGTACAATTTAACTACTAAATTTCATTGATCAGTTAACTCAATTTCAGGCTATTTGAAATTCTAATATGTAACAGTGTGAACCAGTTGTAAATTATATTTCAGTTAGTAACTTTAAACACAGCCCATAGTTAACTGTAATGTAACTTCACAAATATTACCAACTAATGGACCATACTTTAGCATATTTATTTACATTATATATACTATGCGCAACATTCACATATATGTTGACCAATAGTTTTAATTTTTGGTTCTTTATTATTATTATTATTCTTTTTGCTGAAGATAGGATGTTTTATACTAGGAAAGTGAAAGTTGAACAGAAAAGTGTGGATACTACCAAAGAAATCTACTTTTAATATACATATTAAAGTGTATTAAATAATGTTTTGTGTGTAAAGTATATTAGCACCTCCTTTAATTTGTCATGTATGTTCAACTTGTGACTAAAAAATTGCTTAAAAACTAAACTCATTTGTTTGATTGTTTTTTAAGATTAAAATTGTTCTCAACTTTCCTTTATTGATAAGACACTGTTAACACTTTAGAATTAAAGCTGGTGACACTCCAACCCCCATACTGAAAAAACAGCTCTGTGATGCAATCACATTTAAGCATGTGAAAACAAATTTAATGCCAAAATTTTATAATATTTTTTTCCAAGACAAAGCTTTATAATTTGTATCTCATTTTATGAAGAGTAGGATAATGCTCATAGAAAGTGTTACTGGAAGCTTTATGAATTTGAATTATAGTTACACGGTTACTTGGTGCTATCTTTTTGATAACATCTAAAAGTTCTACATTTATGAAAACCAAACAAGGCATTTTATCTGTGCTTTTAAAGTGTAAAATTGATAATTATGTAGAATTCATAATAACATTACAGTGTGATTGAAAAAATGATCTGTATATAATGAACCTTATGGTGTATGTTTCTCTATTGATATTTATAACAAAGTATTTATTTTTTTCTGTCTGAAGTGTTTGTAGAATTTTTTTATAACAAAAAGTGATTTTTTATGGGAAGTTTAAACTTTGGAATCCCATTTCTAAATTTTGGTTATTTATTTATTGTTCATTATAGATGATGAATTAGTATGGAAAAGGAACTTTGTAATTTATTGTTTGTTTCAGATACACGTAAGTGTGATCCTGAAAGAGAGTTTACATGCACACAGAATAAACAATGGGGCCGTGCTGTGTGTATCCCAAAACGATGGATCTGTGATGGAGATCCTGACTGTGTGGATGGAGCTGATGAGAACACAACACTCCACGGTTGTGCCACACCTGAACCCTGTGATGAAGATCAGTTTCAATGCAAAAACTTTCGTTGTATAAATAAAGATTGGGTCTGTGACCATGACAACGATTGTGGTGATGCATCTGATGAACCTAAAAACTGCAGTATGTATTGCAATTTATCTTAAACATTGAAGATTTATATATGCAGTTTAATTAAAGGTTGGGTAATATATTAAGTGTTTGTACTCATTCCATTCAACCTTCAAAAGCCCTCTCTCTTAAACCTATTCTTCAGGATATAGTCTCAGTTTAGGATAAAATTAATTGTAAATATATGCAATACTGTGTTAAATAAATGTTAAAAAATTAACATTTATTGGTGCGTTAGAGTAAAAATAAAAATATCTATTGGTGCATTAGAGTAAAAATTAACATGAAAATATAGTCCATTACAGTCTATGAACTAAAACAAAATGCTGCTACAACTAGGGCAAAACCAAAAACAAGTTATTAAATTTTAACAATAACAGGAATTCAAAATAAAACTTTCAAACAATTGGAATACAAATTTTATCACTTACAAAACCCAAAATGAAAATAAAAACAGTGTGCCTGGTTAGGACTTGATACAAAGTTAATAAACAATACAACATAAATATTAATGTTATTAATTTCAATAAATATAGAAAGAACGAAATTAGGAAAAAGAACCAGAAGAAAAAAAAAAAACTAATTCTGAAAAACACAAATTCTAAAATTAAACTACTTCAAGAGCAATAACAATATCAAGTAATGATCAGCAATAATTTGTTCTATCTATATCTTGTTAACTAATGTATTTAAAATCAATGCAGAGATGGTTAAACCACAAAGTTACGTCTCATATGACTAGCTAATTTATATAATCTTTCACAACATTAATATATGTACGTCACCACTAGGGAAGCTTATGTCAGTTTAATGATACTGTTACGTATCTGGTTGTTTGTTAAGTTTCGGTATAAATTCTTTCCGAGGAACTTCAGTGATACAAGTCCTTTCTTAATTAAAACTAGTTTATTCTTTCTCAATACAACTTTGTAATACACAGAATTTCCACAGTCACTTTAAACTTAACAACCTTTATAACACGCTATAAATCACAGTGATTCACACACTTTACTTACAGTGCCTACTGTTTGCTTGACTCAATTATCTATCTCTTCAATCTATTTGCATATCTATCTCTCACTGGCTTTATTTGCCAGGCTTATACACTAAAAAAGAGGGCATCCCGAATGCACTAGCAAATTCATGATCATTCGAGAAACTCACCACGTGTTACCAGCATCACGTGACTTTTGCTATCATAACAATACAAACATACTCAAATTCAATGTGCTCTGGCTAGAAGGTGAGTTAGCACTTAATACAACTAAAAATTCATAGTTGAACTAAATGATAAATGAACAGTAAACAAAACCTTAACAAAATAAAAGTAGAAGTTGCTATTTTACAAGACTTTTTTTTTTATTGTAATTGGTATCTAAGGTAAGTCTTTTAATATATAGATTTGATGAGTCTGACAGAATAAAGAATTGATAAGTCTCATAGTATGAATTGAATATTTGTTATTACTTGTAGCATTAGTTGGATTTTATGGGTGTAATAGAATATAGAATTGATAAATTTAACAATAGAAAATTTGATTAAGTGCTAGGTGATGTAAATCTTCATTTGTGGTAGTTTGAGTTGTTAGAAAAGTGTAGAAAAAGTTAGTAGAACACTTATTTGGTGTACAGAAGGTCTTGACCTGAGGAAATAAAAAAAAAGTGATTGATATGCACCATAAACAGGGTTGTAGTTACGGTGAACAGCGGTGGGTGGGGTTACCCAGAACTTATTCTGCTCACCAACACTACTGCCACCTGTCACTAAATATCACTGAAAAAATTCACCATAAGCATGAAAGATTTCTTTGTCAATGTCACAGTACAGTTTACTTCACAATTAGCATGTTAGAAACAAAGACTTTTCGTGAAAAGTCATGAAACAAATAACCTTTACCCTAAAATACTTTAAGAAAAGTTCACAGGAAGAAACATGCATATGAAACTGAACAAACAGCCCACACCACACTAATTCACTTACAATTAGCATGACACATCAGACAATATAATCCACAGTGGATATCATACAAAGCTTATTTTCTTTCCAGTGAAAGCTTATGTGGTGGGTCAAAATGTTTTCAAAATTTTATGGTTATCTAAAATATAAAAGTATATAAATATGTTTCTTGCATAAAAACTTTTTTTGAATCTCATTGTGACTAATTTGTATCATTTACCTGCTATTAAAGATAGATTAATCAGGAAAATAAAACTCAGCCTAGAGTAAAATTTGTTCACCTTATAACATGTTTGCCTAGTGATTGCTTATGTGGAGTGTTTTATGGGATGTTCTGAAGGAATTACAAATTTTCAAAGTTGTTAAAATTATAAACATGAAAATAATAATCTTTTTTTTTTTTCGCCCGGCCAAGGTGGGGGGGGGGGACGGATGGCAGCAGCCACAGGCATGTGCATCTATGGGCTAGACTGGTTTTTACAACTCACTCCTCAAATTGTCCTAGCTACAACCCTGACCTTAAGATTTCTCACCTTGCATACAAATATCATTCCTGTAAAAAAACAGTAAACTCATACAAAAATATTAGATTAGCCATACCTAAAATAATTCATTACAAGTCATCACATTACTGTTTGCATAGTTCAGTAATTTGTTCTTAAATATGGAAGTATGAATATATCTTCATAAAGTTTTTTATGTTATTTTTTTGAGTTTATTGATGATCTCCATTCTAAGTGAATGGTTTGAACTTATTATTTCTTCAGTGTGATTAACTCTTTCACTACACAATTAATTTTCAGGCTGATTCCCAAAAAGTAAATAAAAATATTAATTTGACCCTTTGTATTACTTTTTCAATATTGAAAGAAACTGTATTTTCTATATCTGACAGTAATATTCCTTGAAAACTGTATTGGTTAGTGAAAAATAATAATTTAAACAAACAATTGACGAAAATTAGAAGAAAAGTGTTCTCCAGTAATTTGCATAAATATAGGCAAAACTAAGTCAATAAGAGGCCAAAATCGTTATAAAATATAAAACAAAGTATTTAGATAACAATATCCGAGATATAAAGAGGCTGTCTTTATATAGATTCTATGTGTTCTGGCAAAGTTGGCAATTTTGTAATGAGGCATATAAACATCCAGGTTTCATGGCATAGAACACAGATTGCAGCATGCACACAGGTTTGGCAATTGTTTCAAGTACAGGGGGATATTCCCGCATCTCGCAGTAGAGGGAGACTTTTTCTGGTAGCCATGAAGTAAAAAAAATTTTGCAGTCAGTGGGTATAAATGTTTACTTGGATATATCTGAACAATGCAGCAAAAAGGTTAATAATGATGAAACCTTTGTGATTAGTTTTATGTTTGTTTAAGTAAGCATAATGCATTAACTCGGCTACAGTGTAAGTAAAGAAAACGAGATTTCACCTGACAATATTCTAGGTCATTTCTTCACAATTACACTATTGTTGTTTTTTTCCTATGATACATGCAGTCAATTTTAACACCAGAATTGCTGAGGTAATTAGCACCAGATTCTTCACAACAACTGAATGTAAATGTGATTAAATCAATAATTATAAACTGTTACATAATTCTTACTGCTTCCTTTGTAAAATTGCTTGCTCTCATGTTACCATGCTACTAAATTTTAGTCATTGTACAAAATCATACTAGAATTTCCATTATCTCATCACATACTTATGTAAATTAGATTGCATGACAATTCTGTATCTTAAATTTAACTAACTACGTGCTCTTTATCTTCAAGTACACATGTTTTAGAATGTGTTGCAGTTTATAACAGGAACGGACTTTGTCTTGATGCTCTATAAATTTTAACTAGTAAAAATATCATACATAAAAACTATTTAAAACTGTTTTATTATAATATTGTTCTTTAACAAGTGAACTTATGTAATAATGATATGAATTTAAATAAATTTTCTTTCAGCTTTCCCGACCTGCTCTCCAGAAGAATTCTCTTGTCGTAATGCCAAGTGCATCCGTATGACTTACAAGTGTGATGGTGAGGATGATTGTGGAGATGGAAGTGATGAGTTGGTTGATGACTGCTCCACAGAAGCTCCAACCTGTTCTGGAGCACAGTTCCTGTGTAATAGTGGAATGTGCATTGACTACGAACGAGTGTGCAATAAACAGGAAGACTGTGATGATGGGTCAGATGAATCTTCTCATTGTAACACTGATGAATGTGCAAAAGTTGAAACAAATCAGTGTGAACACAAATGTGTGAACACTCTGACTGGATTCTACTGTGAATGTAATGAAGGCTACCAGCTAATGGATGATAGCAAAGCATGTAGAGACATCAATGAATGCACTGAAAAAGGTGGCATTTGTTCCCAGTATTGTTTCAATACACCAGGGTCCTACTACTGCAAATGCAATGACACTTACTATGAACGTGAATTAGACTTTCACAAATGTAAACGAAAAGATGGTAAGTTAAGCTATTTGTGTAAAAAGATATTTGTATTTGAATACTTTTGTTACAGGTCAAAGTAATGATAATGCTTAATTGATCTTGAAAAAATAACTTTATTGTTAAACATATTAGTGCCTGACTAAAGAATGCATTTTTTAAAATAATCTAAAAAAATGCTTAGGTTATGGATGACAATGATTTGTCAGAATCGTATTAATTAATATTAACTTCCAACCAAAGCAAGCTACCTAGTGCAAAACTAAAAATCAACTTTACAATGAGTATAGTTAATGTTCTGTGTAAGTAATGTTTTTCCTTATAAAGCTTTTATGCCTTAATATTAGATATCACCCCATGGATTATCTTCAGTAATCGCTACTATCTTCGCAATTTGAGCATTGATAACTCCCAGTACAACCTGATCAAAATGAACCTACGTAATGTAGTAGCTCTTGATTTTGACTATCAGGAAGAAAGGCTGTATTACTGTGATGTTGGCAATAAAAGTATTGGTCGAATGTTTATTAATGGCACCAATGAACAGATAATCATACACCGTAATGCTAAAGGATTGGAAGGACTTGCTGTGGACTGGATTGGAAGGTAAGAACTTAAATGCTTTGTAAGATATTGTAACAAATGAATAAGGTAATATATTATTGGAATTGAAACAGTTGCCATTTAAAATATTGGTTCTAATGAAATTATATATCACTGAAAAATGTGTCTTTATTTTTTTCCCCAATTCTCTTACTTTTATAATCATGCTATCCACTTTGTTTAAAAGGAGATTTGGTAAATAAAAAAATAATTCATAAGGTATTCTTCATCATTATTATTAGTACTACTTCCATGAACATAGTGCAAGATTGTATTAATCATGTTTATCTCTGAACCTTTTATTTATTTTTAGATGCTTTGAAAGCTATGAAAATATTAAATATTGTCAAAAGTAAAGAGAATTCACTGTTATTTGGTTACAGAAAAATATATTGGTTGGATAGAATTTCCAAGCATCTGTATGTGGCTGAGCTTGATGGAACTAATCGAAAAACTTTACTAGGGAGAGGCATTTCTGACCCAAGAGCCTTAGCTGTGCATCCAGGCATAGGGTAAAATGTTTAAGTAATTTTATTAATTACATTTTTAAATTTGTTCTTTGGTAGTTGTTTTAATTTTATTTTCATTGTGAGTCCTGAATATTGGTTGAAATGCTTAATAATGAAAAATACATCTTGAAATACAAAAATTACTTATAGTAACAATTCAGTGCTTCATAGTTGAAAACAAAAATATATAAATATATAAATTTGCAATTAAAAGATGGAAACATGCAGGAAGTTATCTTTTTATACTTTTAGGTACATTTACATGACAGACTGGGGCCATCATTCTTATATTGGACGAATCGGGCTGGATGGTTCCAACTTCTCCCGACTAATAACCTTCGAAGACAAACTTGTTTGGCCAAATGCTCTTACTATTGACTACTTCAGTAACAAAATATTCTGGGCAGATGCTCATTTGGATCATATTGAGTAAGGAAGATATTTGTGTTTATGTTACCAAATTTCATTCATATTAAATTCAGATTCTGTTGGTAATGCATATGCTTATACTAGTCATGAACTTTTGAAGGACAGAATTATACATAAAGTACATTTAGAATATCAGCTGTAGGTCAGATATAATAGGTCATACTCATAAATTGATTTTTAATTATAAGACAGATGCTGGTATTACATATAAAACTGATGTATTGAGTAAGTCCAGTCTCTATTATTATAATAACAATCTTCCTACTGGTAGTGTTACTTCAAAAGAATGTAAATGTGCATTTGGCCAGCTTGGTTACAAAAGTTAATTTTTTACTATATAGATATATATCGTATAATACGTTATAGCACTAAACTATTACGAAGTAAGTTACAAGTAATTAGTTACGTACGTACGTTAGTTGGCTACTATTT
>NW_013666236.1:289692-318294 GCF_000517525.1 Limulus polyphemus
GAATGTAGACAAAACACTTGAAGTTTAT
The DNA here is from genome assembly GCF_000517525.1 of Limulus polyphemus. NCBI lineage: Eukaryota > Metazoa > Arthropoda > Merostomata > Xiphosura > Limulidae > Limulus > Limulus polyphemus. Next base: position 289,721 of record NW_013666236.1, read on the forward strand.
TTTTATAATTTATATTATTCTTTTTATTAAAATCTTCTAACGATTAGTGAAGCAATTCTTTTAGAGTTAAGGTTTATACTTTTTATGATGCATGACAACTGTAAAGATGTACTTTATTTGTTGGTGTTATTAAAATTTAGATGTTTAAGTTTATTTATCAATCTTTTTTCATTCAAGGTTTTCTGACATGAATGGTCAAAATCGACACATTGTTATTCAGGGACGAAAGGTGCCACATGTGTTTGCTATCACTATATTTGATGACATGATGTACTGGAGTGACTGGAACTTGAAGGGACTCTACAAGGCTCATAAGTTTACTGGAGAGAGCTTCCATGTTATGAGAAATACTTCACACAGACCTTATGATATACATATCTATCATCCATTAAGACAGTTGCCATGTAAGAGCTGTTTTTTTAATGAATGCTTTACCACAACCAATTGTTGACTTGGTAGTTTTGATTATTTTGGATAACTTGAGACTTTTTGAGGCTTTCAAGGAATAGCACCAATAGAACCATTTTAAATATGTTCCTTTTTTTTCCCAGTAATCTTTAAACATTGCTTTTGCTTAAAACTTGCTTCTTGAATGATGTCTTAAAGGAACTTGTGAACCAACTTTTTTAATAAAATAAAGAAGTGCTAATATTTTCAAAACGAGACCCAAAACTCGAGCTCTTTCAAATAGTCAACTATTCGAAAGTGCTTGAGTTTTGGGTCTCATTTTGAAAATACTACAACTTTTGTAGGCGATCCTGTGAGCTAACTACCTAACCTGGATGAAGAAGTGCTTTCTGTTATCTATTCAGGCATATATGTACATCAGATAATAGTTGGTAGTAATTTCGCTGAAAATGAAAACTTCTGCAAACTTTTAAAATTTTGATTAGAAACAAATGTTTATGTAAGACATTTTATAGAACTCTGTTTTAGTATGCATCATTTCTTTCTGGTTTATAGAACAGTTCAAGGAAAAGCCCTATTAAAATAATGAAAAGTGCTAAGTAACATCTTATGTTTCTATATTCAACTTAAGAAATTTTAAAGCCTTTCTTCCTAGATTAAAAAGTTTAATAAAACTTTTGAATGAGTAAGAAGCTGTATAAAACACCTAATTTTGCAATTTACAAGTTATATTAAATCTGAGTGTGATTATATAAAATTGTATCTATTCATTTCAGTATTAATATATCATCAGAAAAAGTTAAAAACTAAAACTTTCTAGTATAGTAAAACTGATTCTTATGATTAATTCCATAATGAGAACAGAAGTAAACAAACTTTTAAACAGTTATTTTGTGAATATATATAAAGCTGTCCATGGCTTATTATTAGTTTTTGTATTTTTTTCCACTTTCTGTATAGAGCTTTATTTTACAACTATGCTATATTCACATAAAAAAACACTAGGTATGCTAATGTGTTTCACTTTAAATTATTATATTATAAAACAAGTTATTTTTTATAGCTAAATATAGCAGTAAATCATGAAATAAGCATCATTATAAACATTCCCGTTTTTTCAGATCCCAACCCATGTATGAATAATAATGGAAATTGCAGTCATTTGTGTCTATTGTCCCCTGGTGGTGGCTATAAGTGTGCTTGCCCTGATCAGTTTATTTTCCTCAGTGACAACAAAACATGTATTGCAAATTGTACTAGTAGGCAACATCAGTGTGGTGGTAATGACGATAAATGCATCACCATACTTTGGCGTTGTGATGGTAAAGAAGACTGTAGGGATGGATCTGATGAAAAAAGTTGTCGTAAGTGTTTTTTTTGGTTTTTAGACACTTTCTGCTCTACACTTCTGTAGGTTATAAGTAATTGTACATTATGAAAAGGTTTCTATTATTATTTTACTGAGGTTGACAATGAAACTTATGAAGTTTGTGTTTTGTAAGAAGCTTTATATTTCATGAATTACATAATACATATTGATTTTTAAAATATTATTATGTATATAAGTTTTTATTATTATTGCGTTATTAATTTAATTTTTATGTACAAACTTGTAATTGTGGAGAGTGGAAGAAAGGTTTAGATAGTAGAAGTTTCCTTATGAAAATCAGAATCATGCAATACAAAATCATACAATATTTCCATGACTCTTTCCACACTGATGGCAATATAATGTCATTTCCATATTTGCATTAAAAAACTATTATAACTTGTAAATGTTATCATATTTGAAACACACACACACACACATATTTCAAATGTAAAATATGATATTCATTGAACAATTTTGAATTAGATTTTTTTTTGTGTGAATTCATAGTTTATAATGAAATAAAACCACTACATCATTGATATAACTACTATTATATGCCATTATGTTACATACCTGTAACTGTTGACCTGAAAGCCAGGTTTCACAAATTTATTACCAGTAATACAGTTACAGACCTAATGAGCTAGCCCACTTTATGAAAATTTGGGTTAACAATTTAGATTTTTCCTTTATTACTTTATTCAAAACAAATTGTAATGAAACATGTATCAAAACAAAATCATAAATCTGAAAGTTTCAGTTATAATTTCATAGTGTTCATCATTTGAAAGGAAAAATCAAACAGAAATTTTTAAAACAATGTTTGCATGTGCCTTCATAAAAAATGCACTTAAATACTGGGCTTGACAAAGTCCACATTTGATAGAGTATTCCACTTTTGCTTTTTTTTCTTGGTTTAGTTTGCAACTTCAGGATTAGTTGTTATGGTATATTTTATATACCTCCTCAGTTCTTCAAAATTAAGTGTGTCTTTTTATGATAGTATACCTTTAGAATGGTAACTGTTTTCATGTGTTGACATTTATTGAATTAGGTATTTTTTGGTCTGATTGTGAACTTTGATATTTTATAATGACACCTTTCTTGTTTACTTAGCAGAGTTAAAACTTGTATGCTTGTTTCTTCTTAATTTACTGTTTGAATGAGTTTTATTCTTTTTCTGAATCAATCTTGTGAACAGGGTGGTTATCAATAACATTTTGTGTATCTCATCTTATCTCACAAATGATATGTCACTGAAACATACTTGCCAACTTTTCAAAATTCTCATGGGGGAGATTTTGTGCGACTCGCAGCAAAGCAAGCAACTTACAAGCATGTAAACAATCACGCTTGGTTTAGAACAATAAATATGTCTTAAATGTATAATCAGTTTTTATTAGCCAAGAAGCAAGTGAAGCCTGATTTCCAGTATGAATCATGTGTTTACTCAACTTGTTTCGCTATAGAGAGCAAACGATTGGCTGATGTTTACTGGGAAATTGTTAATGTATTAAAAAGTTAATTATAGTTATGCAAATTGATAGATTTCCAGAAAAAATCGGTCTACATGCCTAAAATCGGTAGAAATAACCAATTTTTAAAACACAATTGGTAGATCGTGTCAAAGATCCAAATTCGGGAAACTTCCACCCAAATCATGAGAGTTGGCAAGTATTCTGAAAGGTGAAATTGCAATTGCACATGAGTTTTTAAGGGTATCAAAATGATGCAAATGCTACAGTTCTACATGCTGCCACCAGGGGCACCAGTACAACCTAATGTCTGATCAATCACAGCATCTTTTCAAATTCTGCTCCTTCAGGTTTCAGAATGCATTGCATCTTTGTGACATGGCATACTGCATCTACATTGACAATTGCATTCTTGAGGTCTGAAATTATGTGAAATTTCTCATGGTACGTGACTGATTTCATGTACCTACACAACTAGAAATCTGTTAGTTTTATGTCTGATGAACAAGATGGCCATTTACAAGGAAAGAGACATAGACTGATTCTGTACTAAAAATAGCTTGTAAGTAAACATTTACAAATTTGACTGAAGAGCATTACAAACAGTTGACATTTACAAATCTAGTCACTGGTGAACATAACATGCACTGTTTCACCTATGTGCACTTATGCTGATTTGTTTTGCTATAACATATCCAAACTCACTGACAGTTTCAGTAGGTGTTGGTGGTCTGCTTTTATGTGGGTTATCATAAGTGTAACCTGTCTCCTCAAATTGTTTTATTAACTTGCACACAACAACACTGGAACAAGACTCTTTGCATTGCATCTCTTGGTGTGATAACATTTCACTAATTCACCTCTCTGCACATTTGTGAGTTTTGTATTGGTTGAATAAGCTGCACTGAAATTGATAGTCCCATTTATGCCCATTAGAAATATGTAAAAGATTCCACAGTGCCCCCCCCCCCTCCTAATGACAACATGTGACAACTGTAACATTTGCATCCACATGATACCCTTACCATTCCTGTGTAATTGTGTAATTTCACATTCTTCTGCTGTACCATTTGTAAGGTATGGCATTCTGAACCCCAAAACTTTCTTTATAATCACCTTGTATATGCATCCTTTCTGTTTTTAGTGATTGATTACTGCATTCTTACTCTAAACCTCTAAGATTCAGAGGTTTTGTCCTGTACCTTACATATGTGTAACTTGCTTTCTTCACTGTTTGTGTACTTAAGCATTGTTGATTATTTCTATACAAGTTTCTTTGATGTACTTTGTCACCAGGGTAAAGTACAGTTGGTAAGGGAGTTCAGATTTCATATCTTGTCAGCAATTGAAAGACTGTTTCAACTTGCTTACTGTTGGCCAAAATGTCAGTCCTATCTTGTAAAATGTATGATACTACTATCTTTATTCATGGTTACAATATATAAAATATAGATTTGTGGTAAGTTCACTTAAAATTAAGTTAACCTTGTAACAATTAGATAGGTTTGCTTAATAACAGGAGATTCAAAATGATATCTATTATGAAGTAATTCTGAGTTCTCTAACTTTGACTGAGTTTGAGAAGGAAAGAGATTGAATACAAATGTACAAAAACACAACAAAACAATCTTTATTTATATTTTTGAAAAAATAACATGTTTATAATTATTAATATGATATATATATATATATAAAGAAATTGATGGAGGGTGGAGAAATTTTTCTAATGTATGTTTTGTTAATGTACTTTTGTCCTCTTTGGTCATGCTGGACTTGCAGGAAGCGAAAGTCTAAGAGAAAATATTACATATTTATATCTTATCAGATTGGCAAAAAGTACATTTACTGAAAATTTAATATTTCACCTTCATGTAAATTTAATAATGACCTTTTTTTTTTAATGGTTGCAGCACCCTTCCATTGTAAGGTAGGCCAGTTCCAGTGTCATAAGAATGTGACTTGTATCTCCCAGGTCAAACTGTGTGATGGACATAATGACTGTGGAGACAACTCGGATGAAATGTATTGTGGTGAGTGCTTTAACAACATCTAAGATTATTCTACACATTGACATATTTGTGAAGCATTAACTTGTATTAGTCGTAAAAGAAGCACAATTTGCCTGTCATAGCATGAGAAGATATTTCTCTGACTGTACTGTTGCCTTGGTTGGATCATAATATCTAGAAGATAATTTTTTTTCTGCATTTATTGAGAACACAGTAGGTTTAATAATATTTTGTTTTATATGTTTATTAAGTTGAATATTTAAGATTATATGTTACACAAAGTTTTTAAATATAGTTATTGTTATTGCAAAAAGAGCCAAAATTAATGTTGTCATGATTTCAAATGTTGGGCTGATACTTTTGGATTATTTGGTAAAGGCAGTAATGGAAAATCTAGTCCACTTAATGATAAGAAATGTGTTATCTCTTCAAATTAATGTTTATTGGTTAGCAAAGCCATTATTTACCAAATGATCTAATATCACAAAATAAACCATGTTTAACAGAAATTCCACTTGTCTTTGATTTTGTATCTCTGTTTCTTTTTAAAAACACAAACTAATATTCTCAGTACTGAACCAACTCACTGACTAACTGACTGAAGAAATAGAATAATTGACTGAATCATGCTGATACTCATTAACTGACAAACTCACTCTTTTAATCACTCATTACTTCATTGAATGTCTGACTAATTAACTTTAGTGTAACTCACTCCTTATCTCTCTCTGTATATGTATATATAGATAGCTAGATACAAATGTATGTTAAATCACTAAAATTGTTTCCTAAACTTTAGAGAAAATTATACTCATAAAGTTTCATTAAACTTCTTTCTAGCTGAGTGACAATACATATTGCAAGATTAACATCATGGGCCACAACGGTAAAAGAGAAAAATAAAGTATATCAAAACGTCTTTCTTATTATTCTGTTTTTCTTGTAACTGGGTTACAGATCTTCCTTGTGGTGAGCATTCCATCAAATGTAATGATACTGGTCGCTGTGTTCCTCAGTCTTGGCAGTGTGATGGAGACAATGATTGCAAAGATGGGTCAGATGAAGATACTGCTGTATGCCGTAAGTATTTAGTATTAGTGAAGTGTAAAATGAACTACTTTAGTAAATCATGGATAGCATATTAAGTGCAGCAATTAGTAATTTAGTAATCTTTATCTATAAAGTGAATAAGATATACATTTTGAAATACCATTACTACAAAATCCACATAGTAAAGCAAATGAACTTTTGTTAGAAGATTTAAATTACTAACCTATAGTAATGAAATCATAACCATAAATTGATCTTTTATATGTTGTAGATCACATGAAATGTGACCCTAAAACACAGTTTGCATGTACTAATGGCAAATGTATCCCCAAGCTGTGGTACTGTGACTATGATGATGATTGTGGAGATGATTCAGATGAACCAGCTCATATTTGCCGTAAGTATTAATATAATACCCATAAAATAATACATTTTAAGAAGTATTCAGCACTTTTATATGTAGAAATTAATGTAAGGGAAAATGAATAGATTTTTAGATATTTATTTTCACTTAAAACTTAGGATTCTGTGATGATTACTTTCTAGGATGTAATTTATACATGCATACTCTCATATATATACCTACATACAAAATTAATTAATTAACTTAATCACAGCAAGGGACCTGTTGGTCCATCTAGGCCATCTCAACCACTAAACTAATCCTTAAAATGAAACTAAAATACTCAAAGGCAGCTCTTATCATTCAAATGTTTATCAAGCTTTCCTTTAAGTTAACTGCATTCACCACATCTGAAGGCAATCCATTACAAAGGCCAACAACTCTATTAGAAAAATAAAGCTGTCTTAGCTAAAGATAACTCCTGCCTTTCCAAAATTTATATTTATATCCCTTAGTCCAATGATTATCATCAGTAAGTATGCAAGAAGATTATGCACCAACATTGTTATTTCCCTAAACATCCTTATACACCTGAATCAGATCTCCTTTTACTCTTCTTTTTTTTAAAGAGCTAGAAAACAATTTTAGAGATCTTAACCTGTCTTTGTATGAAAACTATCCCAGGTACCATCCAAGTAACCCTCTGCTGAATCTTTTCCAACAGTTCAATCTCCTTTCTAAGGTAAGGAGACCGAGACTGAACAAAGTACCCCCTTTATAACAACCCTCTGCTTTCTTCCATCCAGCCAATTTTCTATTTAATGAGCCAATCTTGTCAAATGCTTTTTGAAAATCCAGATACATAAAATCCACTACTTTACCCTCATCTTCATAAAAATTAACTCTTCAAAGAATGTTAAAAGATTATTAACTCAAAGGTTTTCCCTAGTGAAACCATGCTAACTATCTAACCAACTTGGTTAAATGACTTTGAAAAGCACCATTTATCAGACTTTGAAAAACTTTTCTCACCACTAATGTGAGACTAATAAGCTTATATTTCCTGGGACAATTTTTATCATCTTCCTTGAAAAAAGGAATAACATTTAACCAACTTCCAGTCATCTGGCACCTATCCAGATATTCCAGTATTCAAGAACTTACAAAAAAAAAAGTTGCAAGTGGCTCAGATATCCGGTTCTAGGACAGTTTGCTACTTAACACTTCGTTCCCAGACATTTGGCTACTGATCAGCTTGCTACTGGTCTATTTTGCTACCTGTTCCAGCTATGTATAAATAACTCATTATGGCTGGACAACTATTCGAGGAAAGCCTGAATCATTTTTAAAAAGTTCTGATCTTTCATCATTTTAAATAAAATGTCTTACAAACATAAGAGCCTTTTTTATTTTGAAAGAGTGTTTCTCTAATAAACTAATATTTAAGAAATATTTTCTAATATTTTACTGACTGGAGTGTTTGTCTAATGAACTAATGGAAAAATATTTTTATTTTATGATCTGAAATAAGATATGTAAAGGAGATTATGACATAAAATTATCAGGTACCAAAATGATCTGATAGTGAAATACCCTAGTAACGAAAATACCGGTAGTGAAATGTCTCGGAATGAAATGTTCAGTAGCGAACTGTTTGGCCACCCATATATCCAGTCCCTAACCTTCTTCAAATCCATTAGGCCTAGGAGCTTTATCATTCTTAAATTTCTCAATTTTTTCTTAACAAGCTCAGATTTAATGTGATCATCTCGTTTAACCTTGTTAAACAAATTCCTTCTTGTTTTGGAAATAAATGCATTATTTAAAATTTAAGATTTTATCTTTTTCTTTTTTCTTTGATGCAACGTTGAAAAGTACTGTTTTTCATGCAGTAAGCATAAACACATATGTATCAGAAATTTTTTGCATTTTTCAGGAAATCGTAATTGCAGTACAGGTTGGCAGAAGTGTCCAACTCGCAGCAACTATCGCTGTATTCCAAGTTGGTTTTTCTGTGATGGAAAAAATGATTGTCGAGATAATTCAGATGAGGCAAACCCAGAATATTGTCCTAAATGTCATGAAATGGGTGACTTTCAGTGTAGCAACAAAAGATGTATTCCTATGAGGTGGCATTGTGATTTTGAAGATGACTGTGGAGATAACTCGGATGAAGATCCAGCAACATGTGGTTAGTGATGAAAAATATAGTTTTCAAAATATTCGTGAAATTATGTTGTCAAATCTCTTTATTGTAAATATCCTGGAATTTTTCTTTGAAAACTTGGTTTAGTTGCTGTAAATACAAATGTTACAATGCTAATAACTTCTTTCAGAAATATTTGATCTATTATTTAAATTCTCAAAGAAATGTAACTAGTTGAATCATTTCTTTTATTTTCTCAACAGAAAATCTTTATCGTGAATGTTCAGAGAGTGAATTCCAATGTGACAACAAGAAGTGTATTCCATCAAAATGGCGTTGTGATCATGATGATGACTGTGATGATAACAGTGATGAGAAAAACTGTCTCAATTACCAATGCAAGGTAGGATAATAGTGCTATATTAAATAAAAGCTACAGGTACTATAGAGGATTAATTGCATTTTATAAAAATGATTTGCACATTCTAATGCATTGTGTGTGACACAATACATTTTAACCATGATGCTGAGAGTGACATGTTTAGTGCCTGTCTATTTGATTTAAGGTGAATTTACAACCATGCGGCAGTGCAGTGTTGCCATAGTAGATGTGTGGCTGGAGGTATTATATATAATGAATTAAGTAGCTTCAATACTTTTTTTTTGTTGTTGTTTCCCATAGTCCTTGCGGACCGTTGAGCCGATGGCAGATTTTGCTCTGCCAACGTTTCTAAAGCTGTTTCTTACGTCAAGGATGCAACCCACTTGACAGCCTTCCCTCTTTGAAAGGACGAGCATGTTCGGTGTGACGGGGGTTCGAACCCGCGACCCTCAGATTGCGAGTCAAGCGCCTTAACCACCTGGCCATGCTGGGCCTCAATACTATTAATTACATTAATTGTTAATAGTCAATTAAAATTGGGTATAAGCACTCAACTCCATACCCTTAATTAATTTTCCATGTTTGTAGGGTAGTATATCATCAGTTATGTCTGATAGATGGGATATCCCAAATGCAGTTAGGAGCTATTACCACAGGCATTATCTGCTAGAACTTTAAGGTGACAACTAGGACTGACAATGGAATCTTTACCAAAATCTTTTTAATGCTTATTTTGAGATATTGGTAAATGATGTAAAGATACAACAAACCCAATACTTTCAAGAAGGGAATATTTTATATGAAAGTCGAAAATCTTGCACTGCAGAGCATGTAGAACAGAAATTAGCTGTAAAATGACATACCCAAGCTCATCTAGAGAAGTGCCCTTATCTACAAAACAGTCTTTGGTTATGAAAGATAACACTTAGACCTAATAAATAGTCAGCAATGAAGCTGGAACCATCAATAAGGTAATAAACAGCTGTATTAATTAAAAGCAAGGCAAACAAACTAGAATTACAGTAACACCAACTACATACCTATTAAGTCCTCCCAGAGTATTTCTAATTGGCTTGGATTTTTGTGGTCTGCTAGAATGGTCTTGGATGGCTTGTGGAAAAATTGTAAAGATGTGTATTCTAGTATTAACTCTCTTATTCTTGACAGAAGGTTGTTACATTGGAATATGTATGTATGTATGTATGTGTGTGTGTGTATATAAACCACTCTCTAATGTAACACTCCCATTATTGAATTGATAACACTCGTCTTTCTTGGTAACCTTCAAGTGGTTTGTCTCAAGCAAATATCTAGAGTCCAAATCCCAGTCGAGTGATGATGTATATATAACCTTTTTTCATTATTAACTCATCATGTTTAGAGCAATATATTACAATATTTTGAAAAACAACAATAACATGATAGTTTACATTAGGGATTTGAAATATTTGATAACATTCAATTACAAGGACTTGGTTTCACAGTGATTATAGTGCTTGACTATCACGTGGAAGTCTTAAAAGTTGAGTCATGATTTTTATGTTAATTCATTTTTATTATTACATTTATTTGTGTTATATATTTGTTATCATATTTACAACAAACTTTGAATATTCAGAAAAATAGGAATACAATTATAAATTAAATCAGGGATAATATTATATTATGTAATAAACACAAGTGACTGTATATGTCAAAAACGTCTGTGGACTTACGCTGCTAGAAACCAGGTTTCAATGCTCGTGGTGAGCAGAGCACAGATTGCCCATTGTGTAGCTTTTTGCTCAACTACCAACAAACAAATAATCTTTTCAACGAAATAGATGGCACTACAATACTTTATTCTTATTATTAATGTTTTTCATTGTAAGTAGGAGATTTTTTAAAAATATAATCAAAAAGTTTATAAGAATTTTTATGAGAAGTTATAGTTTATTGCAATTGCCCTCCACCATAAAATTCATTGCCTTTGCCATAACAATTAATAAGTCACAGGGTCAGACTGTAGGAACAAGTTTTTTTACACGGCTCAATCTATAAAGGTTTATCAAAAAGAAGATTTGAACATAAAATAAAAATATACATGAGTCAAAATTATAATCAAGGACTACTTACAGGAAATGATCAAATATACATAAAAAATGTTTTTATGAAATACTGACAAAAATAATATATATATATGTAAAGAAGGTTGGGTACATTATGTTAAAATAATCTTGTAACCTTATTATGCAATTACAGTCCATGTCTCCAAATATATCTAGTTGTGCTCTTTTGAATGACTGTGCTTCTTGAAAATAGCTCTGCAGTTAGTTTCCATTGCAAAAGGCTCTGTCATACTCTGTGCATATCATTTCTCCCTCCATGTTTTTAACAATAATTAATTTATTGTATGAAGATGACAAGTTCTGTTTACATAAGATAGTAAATTAAGTCAAAATGTAGTTCTGTTACATGTCTGTGCACAATTTTTAATACTGGCTGTGGTTGTTACATGAGATAATGATTTATATATTCAAAATCATTTTAATATAACATACTCAACATTGTAGTCCATTAATCTTAGTATTTGGTTTTAGTAGTTTATTGAAATTTATGGAAAAATACATTGTAAATGTAAAGGTTTGCACAAATCGAGATTTATGTAACTGATTCAAAAATTCCATATTTTTAAAACAATGAGTAAAACATTTTAAAATGATTTTATTAATATTGGCTTTTGTTATTCAAATTTAAAATATTTGGGAATATGATGAAGAACATTAATAGAAAATATCTTTGTTACTATTAGGATAATCAATTTAAATGTCAAAGTGGCCACTGTATTGCTTCAAAACTCAAGTGTGATGGCAACAAAGACTGCCATGATATTTCTGATGAATGGAACTGTCCACCACGTTACCCTGGAGGTCGATATTGTTTAAATAATTATTTTGAATGCAATAATACTGTAAGTATACATGTAAAATATAACATGAAATATTGATTTAAAACTAATAACTAAGTGCAAAAATAATTATTAAAGTTAATAATTAAAATGTTGAATTGTGTAATTTATTGATACTTATGTACTGAAATATGAACTTTTGGTAGTCTGATCTATATATATCAAAATAATGAATGGAATTCAAGATTGTATTCTTGATAATGTGTTTATATTAATAGGTCTTCTGAAAGCCTTTTCTTGTTGAGCTTGAACTTGTGCTTTCAATAAAACATATGACTAAAAATTTCCAAATATTCTTTATGCATAGCTGAGTATTCATCACTTATTCATAATTCTCCACTCTCCCACCTTCCATGATGGGGGGGGGTTTACATAAGCTCTACTTTCTTGCCATAGTTTAGATTTTATTGTTGACAGTTATGCTGTTCACTTTGCTATAGTATTCTTTCTTATGCAACTATTTCCTCCATTAACATATTCTCAGTAACTTAGTTGGAAGCCTTACTTACGCAGTTTGCCTGTCAACTTTGATGGTTCAGTGCATTTGTGCCATTGTATAATAATATTCCTGGTGGATATAGAATTGTTGTATGGAAATATTCTTCTTTCATGAAGGCCTCTTGCTCAGATCTAATCACCTTCAGAGTCTGAAGAGCTGGATATGTTTGCTACAGTGCTAACCCTAATCCAGATGACACTTCTACTGGTCTCATTTATTTTCTCTCAGGTTTGTTATATTATTTTAATATTGAACCTATTTCCATTACACCCGAGAGTGCTTGTGTCATGTGATTTCCATACTTGATTATTTTACTTTTTTTGGTTGCTGGTACTGAGGTATCTTTTTGAAATTAGCTCAGCATTCATAGGTTTTATAATCCCCTTCTACTCTTCCTACTGAAGTTTTTGATTCTTAGTTTGGTCTTGGTGGAGAGGGAGCGTCTTCCACATGATTTTTCCTTTGACCCATCGTCAGTCTTCTCTTCTACCCTGCCTGCTATGATTTGTCTTCTTTTGAGCCATTTTTATTCTCCTGATTATTTTAATATATTTTTATATATTTCTTACCTATGGGTTTAACTGCAATTGTTTCTGTTACTATGTGGCTCTAATGTTAGTTTGATAGTTTTGCCTGTTGGCTGTTTTGCTATGTGCTTGTATGTTAATCATTTGATTTACATATGCATAAATATATATATTTTAACTGCTTTACTTGTCATATATGCAGGTATTTCACTTTAACTTGTTTCCTATTAAGGGGATACTGCCACTAAGATTTCATTAGGTTTTAGCATCTCATTTTGCATGTGGTCATTATTCCATTATAGGGTCCTGAATGTAATGTTGTTTGTTTATATGCTACATCTAGTCATATTTTTAGTGTGGTCTAGTGTCAATGTAAGCAGACTCACTCACTGACTCTCTGTTCTGGAGGACAAATTCATCCAGATATTTGGAATAATCTCACATACCTGTTCATCTACAGGCCCTTTCTTTTGTATTCATCAGATGTTTTACTTTGATTCTCTATCATCCAAATTCAACTCTTCCAGTTTCTGTTTAATTTTGGATCTGGCAGCTTTGAACCTATTTCCGCAACAAGAGAATATTGATGTTGTACTTTGTTTCCTCAGGGTTTTTACTTTCATCTATTTCTGGTACCAAAGACAACATTAGATTGGAGGTTAGTCTTTGATCTTTACCATCTCCTTTGTTATCTAGATATTCCTTCATTGTAGGGGAAGCCTGTGAGAATATGATGAAATTTCCATTATTATGGTTTATGGATGACGAATGAGGATTTAACAGATGATTAATTACACATCCTGATTTGACTATCTTCATTGTTCACATAGTGGAGTGATTTCTCAGTTTATGTCCCTTTTTTGGTCTGGCTTTAGTAGTCTGTCTTTACACATGTAGTTAAACCATTAGCTGTTCTTATACACACTCAGTATTGATTGTTATTACATGGATGATTAGAGGATTTTTGCTCAGTGTTGCCTCACAGTCAATTGACCTCCTAGTTAGCTTCTTCTGAATGGACTATTCATAAGTCCAAGTTTCAGTAATGCCTGCTCAATATCTCTTTCATCTGAAGCTTTGTATTAACATTCTCATTTGGCTTTGCAGTCCTCTTGAGTTTGGGTGCACATACTTCATCTGAAAAACACATCCTCTCTCATTTTGAAATAATGGCTTTTCTTTAAATGGCAGTTATTGTGGATTGTGCATACTTCAGATACCATCAGTCAGACCTTGTCACTCCATAGAGTCTATCTTCAGTTCTGTTGTTTATTGGAATTTCTCCTCCTATCAATAACTTTCAAATGTGGCTCATTTATGAGTTTCCTGATTTAGGTTCCCCTTTTCTTCTGGCTCCTCCAGATTTGGATCTTTTCACCAATGCCTCTTCAAGGCTAGAGTGATGTATTGGATACATCTTCCAAGTCTGTAGTCTTCTCAGATATTCCATTCTCACATAATTCATTTAAACTTTTGGGCTGATCAATATGAATTCCTGCCCTTGTTACACCAACTGTATTTTAGTACTTGCAGATACTTCAACTGAAGTAATATATAACAATAGGTAGGGTGGGACTCAATCTCACAATCCGTGTTTACTGCAGTTTTTGTACCTTCTTGGCTACATTCTTATCATGTCTTTCTCTGAACTGGTATATCATAGGTTGTGCTAGCTGTTTGTTCATCCTGTGCTTGATTCATTTATGATGGCAGTGAATCATCTTTTGATGTTTTACTGACTTCCATTTCGAGGCCCAGATTCTCAAGCAGTGGGTGTATTGATTCTGTCTTGGGAATTTTTTTTTTCTATGCCTACCATCTTCTTCATCTTCTGTCTTGGGTTACACAGATGTATTAAAGAAATAATATTACATAATAAATTTAAAATGAGACTGTTTTCAGTTTCTAAATGCAGTAAAATAATTGTTTTGCTTAATAATTTTACTGTATAAAGATAAAGTACTGTGAGACTGAGAACAGTTTCATACTCTCTACATGTTTTGAAATCTTACTTCATCATCATCAGGAGTGCAATATTTTCCAAAAGTTAAAACCTATCTACAGTTTCAAAAATCACTTGATCAAATTTACATACAATTCAACTTAATTCCTTTGGTCCGTCCTTCATCCTTATTTAATACTTTAAAATTATTTTTGTTACATTTAATTATCTCAGTAGATTCACGGATATTATTACCATTGATGTTTGCAGGTTGTGCTAAAATATCAGTTTTTTCCCCATTGAATCAAGTGTTTAGTTTCATTAATATGTTCAGCTAAAGGCAGGATCTTTGTATTATTATTTATAACATGTCTTTTATATTAATTTATTCTGTATTTTAAATTTCCTCTAGTTTGTCCTATATAAATATTTTCACACTTGCATGTTTTTGTATATACCAGTTTTTCCATTAAATCAATTTTATCTTTAATTATAATTAAGAATCTAGCCAGTCTTGTTCATTGGTCTATATATTGGAAAGATGCTTTTTTTTTAAATTATTGCATTATTTGACAAGATAAATCTGATATAAATGGTAATACAAGTCTTTCTTTCTGTATTTTTTTTTCAGTAATTGGTTTTAGCATATTTTTATCCCTGTTTTTTAGTTTCATTGTTAGTATCTTTCTGTCTCCAACATAATTTTAAAATTCTATCCACATAAGAATAAAAAGAATTAGTGTGACATGATTTTTAATTTAGAGGCATATTACTAAGGATGGTTTTCTATAAATATAAGTTCTAGTTTTACCTTGTTTTTACATACTATAATGTCTACGAAAGGTAAATAGTTATTTTTCCTCAATTTCATATGGAAATTTAATAGAGTTGTCAATGTTATTAAGGTAATTAGCAAAATCATTTACATTCTCTTTACCATGCCACCATATCAAATATAAAATGTGTCTTCAACCTACCTAAACCAAATTCCAGTTTATTTTTCGCATTTCTTAATACTTCAGTTTCCAAACTGTCCATGAATAAATCACATAATAATGGAGATAAATAAGAACCTATTGCTAATTCATTCTGTTTTATAAACTGTACTCTTAATTTGAAAACATGGATTTTTAACATTTGCTTCAAGAACATTAATCATATCAATTATTTCTAAAGCTGAATTCTCTCTTTAACTTATTCTCAAACATGCAATGGCTTTTTTCACAAGAACTTTAGTGAACAATGAAACAACATCAAACAACACTAAAATATCATAATGATCTAGTGTTACATGTTTCATTCTTTCAGCAGATTCTAATGAATCCTTAACTCTGTATTTATTTTTATCCCTTAAAAATAAGAACTTTTTTATATGGATTTTGCTACATTGTATGTGGAACTCTTAGTATTAGATACAATAGGTCTATAACTTTCCCCATTCTTATGAATTTTAGGTAAATCATATAATCTAAGTAATATAAAGTTACTTGCAATTAAACCTTCTTTTCTTGAGGTTTTAAGGTGATACAAATTTTAACTTTTTCTTTTACTATTGTATGGAGTTTATTTATTGGATTAATTTTTATCTTCTGCACAGACCTTATTTAAGCAATTCTTCAATTTTTAAATCATAATATTTTCTATTGATAAGTACAGTTTTTACCCCTTTATTGGCTTTAGAAGGAACCATATCTTGTTCTTCTAAGCTCTTTAAAATTTCAATATATTTTTCTTATTATTTGTAGATTTAAAATTCTTAACGGAATTGCAGCATTCACTTCTTATAGTTTGAGCTTTATTAAAATTTTTTAATTTTTTTAAATTAGTTTCAAATTCTGTTATAATGTCTTCTTTGTAAATAAATTTTGGACCAGCTGAAAAATTTAAATTTATTTTAAAATATCTAGTTGGTTATCAATTAAAATTAAAAATAATTAATTTATAAATTTAGGGTTTTTTAAAAACCCTTCTCTGATACTAGATCAAGTTTATACTGTTTTTGATCCCCTTCTTTTTTCTTTTTCAACAACTGTCAACAGTAATAATGTCTGTGAATCTATTGAGATAACCAAATGTAGCAAAAATAATTTTCAAGTATTAAATAAGGATGAAGGAAAATGTTGCTAATAGGTTGAGTAAAATTCTTTAAGCTGAATTGCGTGTAAATTTGATCATGTGATTTTTAAAATTTTATATAGGCCTTAACTCTTGGAAAAACTTGCAGTGAGACATTGAAACATGTAGAGTGTATGAAACTGTTTCTAGTCTCACAATATTTTATCTTATCTTTATACAGTAAAATTATTAAGTAAAACAATTATTTATTGTATTTTGAGACTTGGGACAGTCTCATTTTAAATTTATTGTGTACTACTAAACATTGACTTTATTTCTTTAACACATCTGTGTGAAAACTTACACAAGTATCATTGTATCGTAATATTCTTTCTTGAGTATTTGCCTTGATCAGTTGTCCCATAGTTCATTTTTTTATTGTTCAATGCTGTTCTTCTCCACCATGGTTTCCACTCCTCTAGTTTATCTCAGAAGGACCCTATTCCATTATATCTGGTACACCTTCTCCAGTGACATTTGTTGTGTACAGCTTTACTGCTTATTATTATGTGGTCCTTTGTTCATGAAGTTGGCTTCTCTTCTTCAATAGCTCGAATGTTGTCACATTCTTGTGGATGTTCCTCATTAGCATTATGCCAATCTCATAGGTCTGTCTTTCAGAAATGGTGCCTATGGAGTTTGGTTTCTTGTCACTCTCCAACTCTTTAATGGCTTGTCTCCTTTTCATGTACCTCTTTTATCATCATAGCTTGTCTCCTTCTATTGAAGGCTACAGAGCTGTACTCTCAGCTACTTTCAGTTTCCACAAAACTCATGGGCTTATATTGGCCTCTTTCTAATTGATATTTTATACTATAGATACATACTAAAGTGGAATAAATTATATACTTGTATTGATTTCAGCATTAAATTTTCTTTTTTTTTCAGTGAGACTGTACTAAAATAGACTAACTCTTAACATATAATAGACTGCCAGATATCATGATTTCAGACCCAGAAATATTCTTTGTGCAGTATTATGGTTGTCATGTTCTACAAATTTGTATTCTCTTGGCATTTTTCCAAAAGATTTTGAAAGACATAAGCTTAAAATAATTTATCAGTATGTTCATAACTAATACGTCTGACAGCCTAACTTCAAGGTAGTGTAATAGTTATAGTAAAGATTATAATAAGTTTAAAATATTAGTATTAATTTACTTAATTTTAAATGATATTGTTGTGAGCTTGAATGATTAATGTATCAACCCACAATTATACAAGTGAAGTCTTGTTTATTGTTATCTAAAGTATAATGTAAACACCAATAAGCATACATGTTTGTACTGTTTGACCTATTTGGTACAGTAGATGAGATAGTTTTCAATAACTTTTATTTTTTATACCTAAGTTTTGCACATACTGAAGTTCTTTGCAAGAAAGCTCATTAGATGTATGATTTCAGTATAGTATATAAGTCATCTAAGTGCTCTTATCTAATTGTAAAATAACTTGATTAAACAGGCTCAATGTTTTCTCATACTGAAATTGTGAATACTTTACATTTATAAGTATTACATAGAAATAACAGTTTGTATAACTGTCCATAAAACTTTTTTTCTGTATTGGTTCTTATATATCTAATCATGTATATTTAAAGTTCACTTTTATCTTAACTATGTAACAGACAGTTTTGTAGAATTGTTTAAAATATCATTACAGATATGCATACGAGACAACTTCATTTGTGATGGTGATGATGATTGTGGTGATTCATCAGATGAAGAGGATGACTTATGTAGTAAGAGTCTCAGTATTTCATACTTTTAATAATAAAATTGTTGATGTGGTTGAAGATAGTAAAATCCTTGCTAAAGTAGAATAAAAAGAAAAACGGTATTGCTAGTTTTTCTTAATTCATCTTTCCAATAATATATATCAATCTTTCTGTGTAGGAAACTTCAAGTGTGATATTAAGCACAAATTTCAATGTGCAAATCATCTGTGTATCTCACGTTTTCATCTGTGTAATGGTGTTGATGACTGTGGTGATGGCTCAGATGAAAACAACCACACCTTGTGCCACAAAATACCCACTCCATGTGATGACACAAGTTTCCAGTGTGCCAATCGTAAATGCATTCCTCGTAGCAAAATATGTGACCATGAAGATGACTGTGGAGATAAGTCTGATGAAAATGGATGTTGTGAGTCTTTATTTCTTTTTCATAACATAACTTATAGACAACAAAAAAAACCATTTGATCCTTCAAACATTGTTGCTGCACACCCATAATTGAAAAATAGTAAAAATTTATGATATAACATAACATAATGTTTAGGGACAACAATTACACAGGCCTGTGATGGGTTTATTGTCTTGAAATTTTTAGTTGTTGCCCAGTAATTCCTGTACAATGAATCCAAACATGATGTCCATTTTTCTCCATCATGTACAGATTTTTCACAAAATGTCATTTGTACTTTTACACAAGTGAATCATTTTCATTGAAATCGGGTCACATTTTGTTATGCTTAAAATGTTGACAAACTTAGGCTATAGATTCCTCTAGACCAATCGCGATGTGAGAGTCTTATCGATCGTTCTAGAACCTATGAGAAACACACTGCTAGTATATAAATGGTTAATAGGCCGCATGACATAATTTCTGGATATTATTTGTTTGTGTGTGTGCACTTTGACATAATTTTTTTTTATTTCATTATTATTTATTCATTGTTCTGGCAACAAGAGGTTATGTAAATAACCCAAACATGTT
Organism: Limulus polyphemus; assembly: GCF_000517525.1. Classification (NCBI taxonomy): domain Eukaryota; kingdom Metazoa; phylum Arthropoda; class Merostomata; order Xiphosura; family Limulidae; genus Limulus; species Limulus polyphemus. The sequence goes on from NW_013666236.1 coordinate 309,656, forward strand.
CTGTTATATTTGTGGTAAATTTTTGTTGGGCCTCAGATTAGGAAATTGACTTCCAATGAACAGTGCGAAACGACAATGAGGAAAGTTGATAAAGAAGCGTGGATTGCCTTTAATAATGTTATTGACAAATTTTTAAGAAACAACAAGGACCCAGATTACAAAAATATTGTCAATAACATGCTCAATAAACTCAAACAGTTGGATTGTAATATGAGCTTGAAAGTTCATTTCTTTCACTGACATATTGATTATTTCCCTGAAAATCTCGGTGCCATCAGTGAAGAACAAGGGGAAAAGTTTCATCAAGATATCAGGGAAGGTGGAACATCAGCATGATGGCTGATTACCACTGGTCATTGAAACAAGATGCTCCAGATGCAATACATAAAAGAAAGACCACAGCACATTTTTTTGTTTTTTGTTCATTGCGGTAAATGAAATAATAATTTAATCTAAGTAAGAGTTTTTTTTCTTCCCATTTTGTAAAAAATCCTGAATATTATTTTTGAAATCTACATAGCTGAATTATGGAAAATCTATTATTAAAACCAAAACAACTTTTTTTAAGTTCTCAGGTCTGGGATATTGATTTCCATTTTAAACTATTCTAAAGTACTAGTGTCCACTACTGCCTGCAGCAATTCATTACATAAGACAATAACTCTGTCAGAAAAAAGTGGAATTTTCTAATTCATTAAGTTGTGTCCTCTCATCCTGTTATTTTCACAATACAAGACAAAAGAAATCAGAGAGCTTTATATTATCAATTCCCTGTATAGTCTTGTAAACTTCAGTAAGATCACCTCTTACCCTCAAGAGAAATTAAGATGTTTTAACCTATCTCTTTAGATTACCCTTTCTTTCCTGAAATCATCCTAGTAGCCATTGTCTGAACCCTTTCTAATAAGTCAGTATCCTTTTTTAGATAAGGAGACCAAAACTGTACAAAGTATTCCAAGTGAGTCTTAACTAGTGATTTTTATAGAGATATGATTACCTCTTTTGGCATGCAATTAATATATTTATAAAAACTCTAAAATTGTATTAGCTTTGCTAACAGCAATAGAGCACTGCCTTGATAGTTTAAATGAATTATCCATTATTATGCCAAGATCTTTTTTCTTCAGTCACACTACTGAGTGGGTCCCCATTTATATTAAATATGTGATCCAAATTATAACATAACATAATGTTTTGGGACAACAAGGGACCTATCAGTCCATCTCGGCTGTCCCATCCTCTAAACTAAACTAAAACTAATAGATAAGTAAGTTAAAAACAAATCTTAAAGTTAGTTCTTATCATTCATATAGTTATCAAGCTTTTTCTTAAACTCACATTTACTGCCTCCACAATATCTGAAGGCAACCCATTCCAAAGACCAACCACCCTGTTAGAAAAAGAAAAGTCTCGGCTGTCCCATCCTCTAAACTAAACTAAAACTAATAGATAAGTAAGTTAAAAACAAATCTTAAAGCTAGTCCTTATCATTCATATAGTTATCAAGCTTTTTCTTAAACTCACATTTACTGCCTCCACAATATCTGAAGGCAACCCATTCCAAAGACCAACCACCCTGTTAGAAAAAGAAAAGTATCTTAACTGAAGATGTCTCCTACCCTGACAAAATTTATATTTGTGTCCCCTAGTCCTCTTATTCTCACTGTTAAGTATGGAAAAAGATGATGCCACAATACTATCAATTCCCTTAACAATTTTAAACACCTAACTTTTTTTTTCAAGGGAAAACAATTTAACAGATATCAACCTCTCTTCGTATTACAATCCCTTCATCCCAGGCCCATTCTAGTAACCCTCCTCTGAACCCTTTCCAATAATTCAATGTTCTTCATAAGGTAAGAAGTCCAAAACTGAACTCAATACTCCAAATGTGGCCTAACCAGTGACCTATACAATGATATTATAACCTCTTTAGACTTGTATTCAAATATTTCTGTAGATACAACCTAAAATCCTATTTGCCTACCACTAACAACAGTACACTGCTTGGATGGCTTAAGAGATTGATCGATCATTACATCAAGATTCCTTTCATTCATGACACTGTTAAGGTTATTCCCATCCAAATTAAACTCATAATTTAAATTATGATAACCCACATACATTATCTTACATTTATTAAAATTAGAAACCCTTTATCATTTATTTATTTGCCCAACTCACTAAATAATCTAAATCCTTTTGTAAATCAGCAGCATCCTCTTCACAGCTAGCAACACACAAGACCTGCAAATTTAGATAATTTATTGACCATTTTTTCATCTATGTCATTGATGTAAATCAAAAAGATAAAAGATCCTGAGACTGAGCCTTGAGGTAGCCCACTTTTAGCAATAATTCAGTTTCACTGAACTCCATTTATAACAACCCTCTGCTTTCTTCTATCCAATTTGCTAACTTATCCCACACATTTAGAGATTATGTTTTTACAAGCCTTTTATGTAGCACCTTGTCAAATGCTTTCTGAAAATCCAGATGTGCCAAATCTACATATAGCTTACCTTCATATACATAAGCAGTAACCTTATGTCTAAAGATTTATAAGACAAGATTTTCCCTTTGTGAAACCATGTTGACTATCCAATAAAATTCTAAACTTAATTAAAAGGCTTTGCTAAGCATTTTTAATCAGACTTTCTAAAACTTTTCTCACAGCTGACATAAGATTAATTAGTCTATAATTACTTGGATAATTTTTATTACCTCCCTTGAAAAGAGGAATGACATTAGCTAACTTCCAATACACTGACAACTGTCCACTATCCAAGGACTAACAAAAAATAGTAGCAAGTGGCTCACATATCCAATCTTTAAACTACTTCAAAACCCTTGGGGAAATATTATCTGGCCCAGGAGCCTTATTGTTCTTTAAACTTCTCAATTTTTTATTAACAAGCTCAGAATTAATGTAAACATCTTGTTCAATCTTGTTTCGATGACCAACATGTGAAATACTGCTTAATCTTCATTAGTAAAAACTGAAGAAAAAGTAGAATTTAATAACCCAGCCATCTCATAATCATCAGATAAAAGCCTTCCAAAAGTCCTACCCCATCCTAAAATTTTATTTACCCTTAGTCTATTTAAAGAAATCCTTACTGTTAGTTTTTACATTTTCAGCCAACCTTTTTTCATAAATCCTTTTTGATATCTTAATTTCCTATTTCACCAACTTTCTTGGTCTTCTATAATCCTCTAAATCTCTTGTCATACCACTCAATTTAAATTTTTTAAATCTATTATGCTTTTCTTTAATTTGTGAGCCAACCTGGTTTTTTACTTGCAGACAAGTAAAAAGTTCTTTTTATATATTTAAAAAGACAAGTTCTTTTTATATATATATATTATATAAGGAATATGTTTACCTTGAATATTTGAAAATTTTCCTCATTCGATCAGTGTTTACAAATAACTCAGCTGCCCAATTCACAATGGATAATTCTTGTCACATCCCTTCAAAATTAGCTTTTTTGAAATTTGTAACCAAAATATCAAAATTATTCATTATCTCCGTATGCAGCAAAATATCGAACTTGATAGAGCAATGATTACTTGCATCCAGATGTTCCCCAGTTTCCACCCTCTCGATCATTTCTGTATTTGAAGTTAACAATAAATCTAAAATAGCATTTTTTTTAGTAGGTTCCTTGACCAATGGTGAAGAAAGCTATATTGAACAGTTTTCAAAACCTTTCTCCCTCTAACATTTCCCAGTCTATATGCCTGAAATTAAAACCACCAATACTGACTTCATTAACAGCTGAAATCTTGATTTCATTGTAAAGTTTCTCACTAATTCCCTCATTATCATCTGGTGGTCTGTAACGAATTCCTATTAAAAGCCTTTTCCCTTTATTTCCACTAATAGAAACCCAAATGGATTTAATCTCCTTGCTATTATCTTTGATATCCTCAACTTCAAAAGGATGTAACTAACATTTTACATATAAAGCCACTCCTCCTCCTCTCTTCAGTACTCTATCCCTATTAAATAACCTGTAACCCTTTATTTCAAAGAAATTTCTGTCATCAAAATCATCTACATTTAACCATGTTTCAGTTATTTCCATTATATCAAAATCCTCCATTCTCACCAGTGCTCTGAGGTCATCCATTTTATTTCTTATACTTCTAAGCATTACAATAGTAACAATTAAGCCTACCCTTATAACTATTTCTGTACTCATTTCCTATGTTAAACTTTTCTCTTCCTTTTATTCTTTTTGCATTTAGTTTATCCTGGCCCTCACCATTGTCTAGTGCTAGTTTAAAACTTCCCTTAATAGCCCTTGCAGACAACCCGACCCCAACCAGCCAATCTGCTCATCCTTACATATTAATCTAATCCTAGCATTTAGCCCTACTTATAACTTCATATCCGCAATTAATTCTGGGCAGAATCCCAGACAAATTAAGTTATGACCTATTTTCTTTAAATTTCTTTATCTACCCCTTGTACTTATTAATTAGCTCCTCTGTCCTACCTTTCCCTATATCATTAGCCCTATGTGCACAAAAATAACTGTGTCTCTGCTAGTCCCCTTTACTGTATTTCCTGTTCTGTCACTTATCCTTCACCTGTGTCCCTGGGTAGCATAATCTAATTATTTTCTCCCTATTTACCCCACAGACTATCCTACCCATGTGCCTTATCAAGGAATCACCTATAACTATAACCTCCTTAAGTTTATCATCTGTATCCTTCCCTGTCCTTTTTGTTTTCCTTCCCTCCAATATTTCCTCATCTGCAGAAGCCAAGGACTGAAATCTGTTACTCAATAGAATAGGCTCATTACAATTATATCCACTACTTTTACCCTCATAGAACTCTTTGTAACTTCCTGAAAGTCATTGTTAGGTGGTGTATTCCTTGCATGTAAAAGTTTAAGCTCTCTTGAAATCCTGCTGCTATTTCCCACAGTTTACACTTCTTTTTATCTGTTGTCTATCCTTCAATAACTAACTTCTCCTCCAACCTACAAACTCTACATACAAATTGCACAAATTTTGAAAATCAAAGTCCACCAAATCCACAGACTTCCCATCATCCAGATAGCCCCACCCCCAGTGGCACAGCGGTATATCTGCAGACCTACAATGCTAGAAACCGAGTTTCGATACCCATGGTGGGCAGAGCACAGATAGCCCATTGTGTAGCTTTGTGCTCAACTACAAACAGACAAACAAATCATCCAGATAATATGTAACATGATTGATGAAAACAAATTGAATGCCATTTAGATACTCATGATGCAAAATCCTAAACAAGGAAATCAAAATTTAATTGTTTATACTGATAATAAATAATAATTTGGACCATGACTTGTTTCTGTTAGTGGATGAAAAATTTCTTTTCTAGTAAGGAGTCATTAACTTTCTTTTGACACTTGTTTGGAAGTGTAAACTACAGTGCTAATACTGTCTTGATTTTTTTTTTATCATCAGTTATCTGAATTTCTGGTACATTTTAAGATATAAACTACTAGGATTCTACGATCTTAAAGACACTGTGGAATATAAATGATAGTTTCTTTGAACTTACAGATACAGGTACTTGTGGCATGATCACCCGTGGAGGTTGTCAACATAATTGCACAGCACTAGAACAAGGAGGGTATCTTTGTGTTTGTCCTAGAGGCTACAGAGTAGTAGAAAGTAATCCAAAACTTTGTGAGGGTAAGATTTACTGTAACTTCACTATTATTAAAGCTGAAATGATATATTTTTTCATATTGTATGTGTTTCTGTTTCTAAGCTTCTGAATAATGAATTGTTATTAGCTGTTTATTAGGTAAATTATCTGGGCTGTCCCTCTTAGCTATTACTGTTACATATTGCACTTGGGAATGGTGAGTTAATGAAATATTGTGTATTTATATTAAAGCTTAAATTCTATGCATTTTAATTTGTTTTTATTATCATGAACTTCTTATATAGTTTTGTAGTCATTTATATTGTGCTTTTTACAAATAAACTTTTAAAAATGAAATATTGCATATTGTGAATAACAAATTAAATTTGATGTAGTATATGATGAATCAGAAAAAATGCTAAGACATTGATGAGTCTTAACAAACATTTAATATATTAAAACTATGAGCAGAAAGGAAAAAGTTTTATTTGATTTAATTATTTTTACATGAAGATCATTTAAACTGTGATAGAAAGGACAGTGCAAAGTTATTTTAGAATATGTAGGACAGAACTTGTACAAAGGGAACTATAATTTTACGGGATAGGATGGAGCATATTTAAGACTGGACAAACCTTGAATGTAAGAATAAAGCTAAATATATGAGGATTGAACTGCATAGAGTTTTATACAGAGAATGAAACTAAACCAACATGAAATGGATGACACAAAGCTCTTATCACAAAAGTATAAAGGTGGGGTGAGAAAAACAATGGAACAATTGTTGTATAAAAGATATGGTACAAGCTTGTGTGCAAAGAATAGGGTAAAATTAGGAAGAATGTGGCAAAGAGAAGGAATAGTGTATGTTATGTCTAACATTCTGTAGAAAGGCTCAGACTGACTAGTTTATAGTTATTGTCTTTTTTTTATGGCATTATAACAATCTTGGACATCCTATTATTTCTCAGAATAGGTGTTTAAAAAGACTTCTGTAACCTGAACTTTAATTGGAGATATACTGGGTTTTTTCTAATGCATTTTACAATATTCCTGTGGTAATTTATATTAACTCTTAAATAAAATGACTTTTATAGTGTTCATACTGAATCATATTAAGTGTTGTTTTTTTTCTTGTTAAAGCATTCATTGTAAACAGCTGACCAAAAATTATGGTGAAATAACTAATTTTCTATGTAAAATACACAGGGGATCCCAATGATAATTATGCTTAATAGGAATATCGATGATATTTTTTGTTTAAATTTTTGATGTGACTCAGAAGGGACATACAAGCCATTTGTTGCATAATTAGCATTGAGAAATATCTACAAAAGAATAGATGTGGTTCGTGTGAGCCCAATAAATAATTATAGACTTAACATGAATTTATTGTATTTGCCAAAAGCTTTTGATTGTTGATATTAATATTGCAGATTTTCCTCTCTTGTATTTTAACATTATTTAAGCATACATATGTTTTTATTAGCCCCTAGAATGAATTAATTTTTTTATTTGCAATGGCCTTATTTGATTAGATATTGATGAGTGTGCAACCTTTGGCCACAACTGTTCACAGATTTGCACTAACTACAATGGAACATTCAGGTGCACCTGTAGTGAAGGATTTAAGCAATTTTCTGATGGATGTGTAGCTGCAGGTATTTGCTAAATTATTTTTTAAGCTCTATGAAATTTTAGTATTGATCAGAAATGTCAGGCTAAATTATTTAAGAGATCATGAAAGTACATAACCAGTAAATACTGATAAAAAAAATAGAATCATACATACAGAAATAAGATAAATAACTGTACGAAATCATAAGTTCAATTATTAAACTTTGATAAACCTTCTGAAAGCTGGTCTCATCGATTGTATGAAAAATATGTAAATCAGGAAAATAATATTAAACTGTTATTCTTGAACTCAGTTTATAATGTTAATAATATTCTGTTCATAAGGAATAATTTAAGAATCTTTGAGACTTTTCACACTTTAAGCTTTATATATTCTGAAAATTTTGAGTAATTATATTAATAGTTACTTAGGCATCTGAAACAAACATTTTAAACTTTCTTTGTAGATATACATTCGTAAGGTATGGTTTAATTATACAACTCTAGTCCACTTCATTATTCAAAAGTCAATAATTCGAAGGCTTTTCCTTTCTCTGATATTATGCATTGAATGTTTTACAAACTTTTCATGTAGTAGATCATCTTTTTTTACCTATCTTTTCATTTTATGTATTATGTCTTTTTTTACAGTGATCTTATGTTGAAGATATGCTTCATGTTTATTAACCTTCTTCTAGGTTCTCCATCTGTTATGCTGTTTACAGATGGTCCTGAAATCCGTGTGCTTGATGTAACTAATGAAAGACAAACTTCTTTGATTCAAGGAGTGAGAGAGAATCAGATTCAGGCTATTGACTTTGATCCAGTCCACCGTAAGTTTGTTTATATTTATTTTTAAACACAAATATATATGATGAGCTGTCCATGCTGTACCTTCTGCAGGGATTGAAATCCAAATTTTAGCATAATAATTTCTTAAGCTTACCACTGAGCCACCAGGGGCTTCACTGTAAGTTCTGGATTTTTTTTCCCTTGAAATAAATATTTTTCTTTCACAAATTCTTTACTCCAATCCCATGTATAATATATATGTTAATACTGCTGTTTCAGTTGTGTTACAGAAACATGTTATCACTTCAAAAAAGTACATCAAGCAAAATCAATTACAATATTTCAAGTTGATGTGTTATCACTAACAGCCTTGGTAGGTATTCAGTATTTCAAGTTGATGTGTTATCACTAACAGCCTTGGTAGGTATTTAGTATTTCAAGTTGATGTGTTATCACTAACAACCTTGGTAGGTATTCAGTATTTCAAGTTGATGTGTTATCACTAACAACCTTGGTAGGTATTCAGTATTTCAAGTTGATGTGTTATCACTAACAACCTTGGTAGGTATTCAGTATT
>NW_013666236.1:319136-323920 GCF_000517525.1 Limulus polyphemus
AATTACTTCAGTTTTCTCTCTTTCACTGAGTGCAAATTGCCTATTTCAAGTCTGTTTGTCAGTCGATGATAAACCTATTGGACTTTGATTATCTAGCATGTTTAGTTGATTTTAATTCATGAATGTGATGACTAGTTTGACCATCTTTACACCAAGGACATTAGCTTTTATAAAGCTCAGGAAGGAGTTTATAAACATATAAAGACCACCATTTAAGTATTGCTAAGTATGTATTCAAGGGCCAACAAAACTATGGCTGATTTTGGGCAAACACGTTAAGTTTAAATAATTGAAAACTTGGTTGCTTTCTGAGCACTTCTTGCCATTTTTGTCTGAGAAAAGGTGAATAATAGAAAGACAAATGTAAAAGTAATGCGAATAACTTATACTTGTTAGGTTTGGCATTTCAGAATGATTTAGCTTCACTGAATGATGACTTGACACTTATTTTATGATAAAATGGCAGAGTTAGTAGGAGCCAAGTATTTTAAAAAATTTCTCTGAATAAGAAGAAACTGGTTATGATGTGTTTGAATGGCTCCTCCTCCTTTGTCTTTAGTTATTTACTCAGATAAATATTTGTAATAACATACTTCAATATTCTATTTACCTGTGTAAAAATCACATGTTTCTAAGTTATGACAGTGATGTAGGGTAGCAGAAATAGTTGTTGTTTATGGTTAAAACTGTGGAAGGTAGAATTCGTTGTGACAATTAGAAAGTGGTAACATGATTGATTACTAAAGAGGGAAGTTTAAATGATGATGATACTTTCCTCAAGTTCTGGCTGTCAGAGACAACTTCTGCTTAATTTCACTGAAGAAACAATCCTCCAGTGGAAATTGTGTTGAAATTTTTCTTGTGACTTTCCCATATATGTTTTTGTTTAACTAATTCCAAAATCAATGAAACACATAAAAACATGTTTTTTTAATTGTGCAACTTTACATTTTTACTAATATTTCAGGAGTGACTGATTATGACAGTGAAATACAGCCAAAATAAGTTTAATTGTTCATGAAAAAAACGTTTTATGTGTCTCATTGAACTTATGCACAAGCCTGCCAGTATATAAATTTCCTGTTCCAAGATTTTTTTTTTAATCTCAATGTTATTGGCATTTTGTTAGAGAATGTCTTAGGCTTAAAGTGCTGTGTATCTTAAATGTGAATGTCAACTCCACTATTATTTCTTCTTCATTTCTTTTCTTCTTGCTTTTCCTTCATTTTAGTCCATTATGTTAAGTTTTATTTTTGTAGAATTTGGATTAACAGTATACAAAGCATATAGTTGGTCCCACAGCAAAATTTTAATATAATACCACCATTTTTTATTTCTATATTTTTATAACTCGCATGAAGAACAAAACATGGATGATTATATTCTTAAGTGATGATAGTGTCCTAGCGAATATAAGCCTAGGTTTTAGAATGAGCAGGTAAATTCTAAGAAAAAAAACATAATAAGTCATGAGGCACCTCTGAGCTGAGCTGTACAGAAAGGAAAGCTTCATTTTTTACATTTTTATTTATATATTGCACTAAATAAATGTTATTACAAACAAGCAGAAGTACCCGTCCCCAGTAACAGGAAGAGTTTAAGTTAATGTAGCAAAATTATCCATCCCCACTGATGGGAGAAAATTATGTTAATCTATCAATTTAAATTATTTCATGGACTTCAAAAAGGTTAATTGTGTTGAATTCTTGGTTTCACTGAGAACCAAAGCTCTGAGCTACTTATACAGCCCACCACGATAAGTAATTGTTGAGCATTTCAGTCATGCTAAGAGCCATTCAACAATAACATACGGTAATTCTATATTCTTACTCTTTAAGTTACATCACATTTTGAAATGTGAATGATAGTGTGATTAATTCCTAAAAATTTAATGTAGGATATCCTGCTTGCAAAATGAAATTTGGCATCAACATTATTCGTGTCTGTTCTCTTGTCATTTCAAAAGTAAATGTTGAGCTTTGCCTGCATGCACAGCTTTTCAAACAGGAGACAAAGGAATGCTCAGACAGACACCACTGTTCACAAAAGATAAGTTTTAAAATTAAATTGAGGGAAAAGTTTTAATAATAGTTGGGAGTGCTCTATGTATACTCCATACATTTGGTAACCATTAAATAACTGACTGAAAAAAAATTGTATGAAATATTTCTTTTTGAAAATATCCTTCTTTCAATGCTACATTTTCTTTGCTATTCAGAACAATAACTATATTCTGGTTTGAACCAATTTTCTTTATTTGTTTATGAATTTCAGAAATCTCTACTGGATGGATACAGAGCTGTCTAGTAACCAACCTCATGGAAGGATCTTCACCAGTTTGTTAGATGGGCGATATAGGAGGTCTATTGTTACTTCAGGGTTAGAACAGCCTGGTTCGCTAGCCCTAGATCCTGAACTTGGGTATGTGTTATTTAGTCATTATTTGATGCTGTACTGTTCTATATTTATATGCTCCAAGATATTTTTAACCAACCTGCAGTAGATCACACCTTATAAATTTGTAAATTTATGAAAGGAAGCTTCTAGGAAACGTTTTCTTTTTAAAAGCAATGTTTTTTTTAAAAGAAATTTTATTTGGTTATTCATGAAGTTAAATACTTTAATAGCTATTAAATTCAGAGTATATTGGTAGTTCATTAAAGTAACTTTAAAGCTAAACTTTGAACTTTGAAAGCTGGCTAAAGAATGGAAATCAATAATTATAATATTCATGCTACATATCATGTAATAATGGAGGTTTTCAAGTTCTCATATTGCATACTTAAATAGCCTTTCAACAAATTTTGTTTTTCATCATCCAATACAGCTTATGAGTTTTGGTAACAAATGAGAGGCTGTCTGAGCAATGACATCAGGCAAACAAAAGATAGATATAAAATGCTATTGTGTCACTCCTCTGTTTTGAAATATGTAAAGAGCAAATTATGAGAAATTAAAAAAAATCTGCAGTCTATCATGACTTTTATCAGGATAGTAAACTTTGTTGCTATAAATCTTTATTATTTCTGTTCTTTTTTAGTAAGCTCATCTGGACAGATGCTGGAACTACACCGAAAATAGAATTAGCATGGATGGATGGTACTAAACGCAAAGTACTTGTAAATGAGAAGCTTGGATATCCTTCTGGGATCACAATAGACTATTATGGGGGTCACCGTATATACTGGTGTGATTCAAAACTGAACACAATTGATTCCATGAAAATGGATGGCAGTGACAGGGTGACAGTCAGTAGCGGAGGTAAAAAAAGTTTATTAATAGTGATGTGATGATAAGGAGTAATGTTTGCATTTTTGTTTTCATACACTGATGGCATTCAGGAAGTCTTTTAATAATTTCCTGCAAATAAAATGGAAACACAGAACATGATGTTTTGTTAAGCTGTATCATTTCAGTAATTACAAGTTTTCTCATTTTTTACTAATATGATATTTACTGTTGCGTTTTCTTCCCACCTTCATAAAATATTATACATTCATGTTGCAAAAGTAGTGGGAGAGACATAAAATCCGTCTATAGGTCACCTCCATGAAGAGTCACTTGAATAGATGTTGCTCAAAAAAGAAGTTAAGGTCATAAATTAATTTTGAGTGATAAGTCTTTAAATGAGAAAAGAAGGCCAAAAATAGCAGGGCTGAGCTATTCTTGTTCAATGTTATTTCAAGATATCAAAAACTGGTCAGTAAAAATTGCATTTTCACATAATCTAAAATAAAAGTAGTATATAACTATCCTAATACTTACCCTCCACTTCTGTAGTTCCCATGATTATAATATCCTGAAATACTGATAGCAAGAATGTGATAGAAATTAAAACAATAACCAAACAGCTTAATCAAAATATAATACTACCATGTTATCTGCTAACCTTATGTGCCAAAATCACATTTATGCTTGGCAGAAATAAACAGTTTCTTGAAATCTAATTTCAAAAGAAGTTTTGAAAGTTTTTTAACTACTATTTCTGTAGGTAGTTTAGCAGGATGGAAAAGTCAATTATGAGTATTTATTGACTTCCCCATCAACAGCACAAAACTACCTCTATTTCCCTGTTATATTTTGAGTTCAGGCTAAGTTGTAGTAGGTCAGATCTGCCAGGTTTTTATTACCCAAAGCTTGACTTTGATATTATCAAAACCTATGTGACAGGTTTGTGGTGCCCTTTAAAGAACTATAGTCATAACAACTGGAAATTAGGAAAAACTGACTTCAAATTAATAAAAAGGGTTAAGAAATGTTTGAAAGATAGCTTACGTTCTGACTACTGAAATGGGAAGTGAAATATATGAATCTTCTTTTCAATTGTTTAATTTCCTAGTAAGAGGTTTCTATGGTAATCTACCAATGCTACTCATCATTGTACATTATAAGAAATGGTATACGTGTAACAAACAAATATGTAAGGACAACAGTTAAATGATGTCCAATGAGGTTTTTTTTATACTTAATTGAAATTTGCTTCCTTTTCAGACCTTCATCATCCAGTCAGTATAGATGTGTTTGAAGATCATCTTTTCTGGGTGACACGAGATTCAGGAGAGATTTACAAACAAGACAAGTTTGGTAGAGGTGTCAAGGTTCGAGTCCGTCGGGGCCTAGAGAATCCTACTGGGGTAAAAATTTACCATCAACAGAAATATAATACCTCAGGTAAACGAGAGAACCTAAAAGATAATTGTTATAGATTTTATTAAACTTTCATATATATATATATATATATATATATATATTATTTTTTACTATACTAATTAAATTATTTGAAG
>NW_013666236.1:324322-331811 GCF_000517525.1 Limulus polyphemus
ATTTAAACTTTACTATATATATATATATATATATATATATATATATATATATTTTTTTTTTACATACTAATTAAATTATTTGAAGACATTGTACCTTTTTGATTTTTTTCTCAATATTTTTTGTAGCAGTAAACTATTCTTATCTATTCCCTTTAATGTATTTAAAACTAGTTTTACCAGGTTGTTTAGAATTAAATTGTTAGTTCATATGAAACAACAGCGTTTTTGTGAAAAATTTTGGGTTTGTGTAGAAAACTATTAAAATATTTCTCTGATAATGAGTGAAATATTTCGTTAAACTTTCATATCACATCAGTTTTATTGAAATCTTTCCAATGACCCGGCATGGCCAGGTGTTTAGGGCGGTCGACCCGCAATCTGTGGGTCACGGATTCGAATCCCCGTTTCACCAAACATGCTCGCTCTTTCAGTTGTGGGGGTGATATAATGTTACGGTCAATCCCACTATTCATTGGTAAAAGAGTAGCCCAAGAGTTGGCAGTGGGTGGTGACGACTAGCTGCCTTCTCTCTAGTCTTACACTGCTAAATTATGGACGGCTAGCACAGATAGCCCTAGAGTAACTTTACACAAAATCTGTAACAAACAAACATAAACAAATCTTTCCAATTTTTAATTTTTTTAAATTATCAGTAGCTTATTCTGTGTGATATCAGTTATAAAATAAATATATATATTAACAGAAGGCATATGTGCTCTATAGACTTCAACTTTTCTTATTACTGAATCCTGTTATTACAAGATATACAATGAACACTACTTTTCCATTGATATTTTTACATCTAAGACAAATCCATCTCATTCATTAAAATTTCAGTGGTTAATCGTTGTATGAACACTGGCTGTTCCCACCTTTGCCTGTTAATTCCAAGAGGATATCGTTGTGCCTGCCCTGATGGTTCCAAACTTCAGAATATAAAACATGTCGCCTGTAATGCAGGTATGTATTTGATATGAATCTTATCTTGTAAGAATCTGTGAAAAGGATGAACTGCTTAAGCTTCAAGCAATCAGTATAATTTGATTATAATCTAAGAAATCTGTGAGAACTTTTAACATAAGCATATAAAGTGTATTTAAACTAAACAAAGATCAGGAAAAATATGACATGAGAAGAAAAGGAAATCAATACTTCTTCCAGAGTTGACTTGGATATCATTAGGCATATCTTCGTATTTGTTCTATTTGAATTGTTTATATTAAGTTTAATTTGTTCTTTAGGATTTTTCAAATACCTTATCACCCAAAGATCAATGTTTAAACATGTTGTAATGCATATTTAAATGCATCATAGAAACATCCCAAGTCATGTTAAATTAGCTAGAATTGACTAAAATCTGATTGATTAAAACTTTCTGCACAAAAGCATAAACATTGAAAGAGTGTCAGTTCATCTGTGTTGGAAATAGGACTTGTTCAAATACTCTGAGTGCTAGAGAGTTTGAGATATATTATAACCTGCAATATAATTTTATGAAATAATAGTTGTAATTAGTTTTAGTTTAAGTATACATTATTAATGCAACATACAGTTCACCACAATATAAAGCATATTCATGTTTTTGTCAATTTCTCTTTGTCCAAAATTGATAGAACTTGGTGACAGGTGGTGATCCTAATAACGTTATCCTAGATTTTTTTTATACACAATATTAGTCTTAAAAGAATAGAATATTTGTAAGAATAACTATGTTTATTCATGAATTATTAACTAGAGACAAAGTTCTGATGAATATCTGCCTAAGAATGTGGTGGAACCTCCTCTGAGATTTATGCAGAAATGTAAAGTCACACACAGTTCACATGATCTAGCTAATAAGAAATAAACATGACACTTATGTCTTGCAGATTCACTCCTGAAGATGATGTGGTAAATGTCAAAACATGTAGAGTCAACAGTTTAGAAATATTTTTAATTGTGTATTGATTTTAATGTTGTGTGTTGTTTATTTATTGTTTTAATATTATACACAAGTGCCAAGAAAATATCTTTTTTACAGAAATGAATAAAAAACCTATAACCCATACACTTTCAAAAGGTGAACCTTTCTCCTTCGAGGGCCAGCTGAAGGTCACCCTTCGAAAGGTTATAGGGTTTTTATTCATTTCTATCAAGACTTCTTGAACCTACGTGTTTTTCTAACATCATGAATGTCTTTTTTTACATATGTTTTCTGTTTGAAAGTTTTCAAATTTCTTCTTAAAGCTAAAGAAATTCCCAAGCCACAGCCAAGTAAATGTCCATGCAGGAATAATGGGTATTGTGAACAGGGTCCTAACAAACTGGTTTGCATCTGTCCTGAAAACTTTAGTGGGAAGTACTGTGAACAAAATGTGCTTCGGGAGCCAGTATCAAAACATTCATCTTCAACAGGTGAAGATACTTTCTGTTTTCTCACAATGTGCTATTTTACTATCTCCTGTTTTTTTGTGTGTGTGTATATGAAATGTACTGTGATTCTAAATTTTTAATTTTTTTGTTTTTTCAGAGTAGTTTAATTTACACCACTGGTTCTCAACCTTTTTCTAAATGAAGATCAGTTACATTCAATTCCAAAATTTCACAGACTGCATTGTACAATATTAACTTTTCAAAGTACTTTTACATTACATTTTAAAACAATATTATTTCTTAGCTTTATTTTGAAATGCACATTTTTCCAACCATCTTGCAGACTGACTGAAATCTCTTGTATACGAACACTGTTCACAGACCAGTGGTTGGAAACGACTGATTTAAACCACATGTGTAAAGCCTGTTTATTATACATTATATAACTTTCAATAATTAAAAATTCATTATAGTATTTGATGTTAATAATTTATGTAAAAACAGAAGTGCTTAAATCAAAGAGGTATTCCAGGAATTATGAGGTTTAACAAATTCACATACATGGAAAAGAATGTTTGGTTATTTTGACTTGCTACCAGATAAACATAATGTTTTCATCATCTAATTGTAAAACCAAGTCCTCCTAATATTCTGTTATATTCAGTTGTTCTCATTTCAATCTAATTCATCACAAAGTCAGTAGAATATTTTGTTATTCAAATCAATTATAAGTTTTGAAGAAGATATTTTTTATATCTGACAGTTCACTGTGTCATCACAGTGTTTTGTTATTTTGATCAATTTCCAGTTCAGTACAATCTTTTGTCAGTATGTCTGATCTCAAAACCATCACAGTGTTTTGTTCTGAATACTTTACAGTGCAATACAATAGCTTTTTCCTATCTGAATTCTCACTAAGTCCATAGAATTTCTGGTTATATTCATATCCACTTCAAGTCAGCTAAATGATTTTCCATTCCAGTCATTATCAAATCCTCAGAATCTTTTGTCAATATATTTAATTTCCAGCTGAGCATAAGGTGCTGCTTATATAACCTACGACCAAGTTATGAGATTGTTCAGTTGAGTTACTCTATCTGGTTGTCACCAAGTTTTGGTGCTCTAACCCTTATTATCGTGTTTTCATTACCTGCTCACCACTAAATCAGTATTGCATTTAGTACATCAGCAAAATCAAGTTAGCAGAATATTATGTGTCTAACACAATAACATACCAGCACATTTTGCTTATCTGATGTTTTACAGATTGCTGTGCTTATTCTACCTACCACCACTTTTGTATAAATACTAAGACTAATTAGTGTTTTGTTTCGCATTATGAGAGTAGTGTATTATATTGTTCTTTTACTGATCAGTTCTTTTAAATTATCTGATGAAAATAACTCAAAGTGAAGTCCAAGTAACAATCACAAATTAGTTTATTTCCTCCTTCAAAATTTCCATAAGCTTGAACACTTGTACACTGTCATAAATTATTGTAGGCCTATTTTATAAAAATGTAATGTCATATTTATATTCTGTGCTTATTCTAGATATTTCTAGGACTTCTTGATCTCAATCTCATGCCTCTGGTTAAAATCTAAATTAAATACAACAGTATAAACATAGCTTTTACATATATTTTGTATGTTCATTCATTGAAGAAAGTGTATGACAGAATAGGTGCATTTAAAATGTCTTTTAGATTAATAGAAAATAAAAAAAAAGTACATTGTTCCATAGCTTATTTGTAGGAATTTGGAAATTATTTTGCTAATATATATATATATATATATTTATTTCTTTTTACAACAAGATTTAGCTGTTATCATTATTCCAATATTTGCAATCCTGATTGTGCTACTGCTGGCCACTGGACTTTACCTGGTCCTACGTAGAAGAAATTTGTAAGTATTTATGTTTGGTTTTTCTCTTCATTGTTTAAATAAATTGAGGCACAAATAATTGCTTAATGATATAGAAAATCAGTATAGTAACTTGAATAGGTCAGCCTTTTTACAATATAGATCATTTTTATTAAATGTAATGAACAATATTTCATAATGATAATGGTACTTATGATACAATTAAACAGTGCCATTGTGAATAATACTTATAAATAATTGTTTCTTTTTATACTTTTTATAATAATTTGTTACAATGAACTCTACAGTTCGTCACCAAGTTTTATGATCTTACTCATCCTATCACATTTTCTTTACCTGCTGAGCACTACATCCATTTGAGAAATCTTGACCAGTTTGCACATTTTGGTACAATACATACCAAGGACTTTTATTAAGATTATTAATGATTGAATTATTTAAGAGTAGTTATTTTGTAGGTTGACATATATATGTTATTTTCATATAAGTAATGTGTTTAAAAATGAAATACATTTTAGAACTATTAGATATATCCTTTAACAAATTTATTAAACACTTTGTGTTGATTATTAAAGTTCTGGTCATTTTAGGCCTTGTAAGGGATTCATTCCCTGCATAAAGTCCCAACAACAGTTAAGATTGTTCAAATGTTAGGAATTATGATTTCTTATCTTATGCTTGTTTTTATGATATTAAAGATAATAGTTTGAATTAAAAGATGTATAATGTTGTATTAATATAACAATGCTATTTTATTCAAGAGGAAGAAAATATTAAAATATAGAGTCTTTATGAAGTTTTCTCCCAGATGGATCAGCTGTAAGCTAGACAGCTTATAATGCCAAAGTTTAGGGTTTGATCCCTCCATTGGGCACAATATAAATAGCCCATTGTGTAGCTGTGTTCTTAACAACAAACTTTCAAACTTTATAAAGTTAGTTGGTCCACTCTTACATTAATAAGTTAAACTAATCTTAAGGGTGCTATAATTTTAGTAAATGAACTCATAAGGTGATGGAGAAAAATAATTTCAGTGCCAAAACTTGTCACCACTGGTGGGTGCACTAATAGGACTCTATAAAACTAGAATCAGATATAACCAAGATTCATTCTGCCTTTAGAAATAGTTGCTAACATTATCTGTGAAGCTAGAATTGCTCATTGAAGGATTACTCAGCAATGGAAATAACACTAGTATAGCATTAAGATCCTGTAAATGTGGAAGTAGTGAATGAAGAGGATCATATAAAGCTGATTGGGTGTTGGCAAAAAAATTAAACGCATGTGCTCGGTACTAATCTCCTGATTTCACCTTAACAGATCTGAAGGATAACATGCGATATCAAGTGCAACTAATCAGTAGGTATGAACAGTAGTTACTTTGAAGATTATCAGTAAAATTGCTATATAAATTTCATGATCAGCACCCCTTGGTGGCAAACTCTTTTGACACTGAAATCTTCCTTCCCATCACAACCTTTGCTCAATTACTAAATTTTATTGTTATTTGAGGATTAGGTTTGAAGTTATAGATGTTAGAATGAACCAAGTAGCTTTTCTGCATACACATGCACAAAGATATATATATGGTTATGATCAAACCTGTTTGAATATTTTAAAGTTCAATTACAATGTCTGGAAATTTATAAGCATGGAAAAAGGAAGGGGTTGCATATTTTTTTTACAATATTGTGTTTATTTGTTATGTATTGTAGTAAACAAGGAGTTTTAGCTGGCAGCAATCAAAGTGTGTCATTCCGAAGTGGAACAAATGTAGAATTTGCACCTAATTTCATGAGAAGTGGTCCCCACGATACAGCTAATGGGGTGAGTATTGTTAAAATACTAAGTAACAATACTTTAGCATATTAACAGTGACCTGATAATAAACTCAATGCTAACCCCATATTAATGAGTGTAAATCTGTAAAATGAGTCTTATAAATGTACTTCAGCTACTGGCTTATTGAAATAAGAGTGTTATAAAGCATACTCTAGTTTAAGTAACATAAGAGAAGTATTAGTAAAGTACAATTGAGTTAGTGTAAACTTCAAAAGGAGTATTATAGAGGATTTTTCAGTGAACTACAAGTGTGTCAGAAAGAACAGATGATACATATCAACTCAATGGGTTCAAAGCTGCTCAAAAACTGATACTGAGAAGGGGTAATCAAACCAAAAAGTTGAAATGGCCATCAGACCATAAACTTGAATTGTTTGTTAACAATTAGTGACAGTTTGTTCGTTGGTAGACAAGAGAATGTCGTAGTCAAGAAATAACTTCTACAGTGAAGTATGGTGTCAGATCAGTAAATGTTTGCACCACATCTCAGCAAATGGTGTCAGTGATATACACAATTGATGGCACTCTGACAAGCCAGGTAGTTTCTGATCCACATGCCATTGTTTCAGGAACATGACTCATCATTTGATGATTCATCTTCCACTAGAACAACGATGTAGCAGATGTAGTGAAATGATATCTTGATGGTAAATAGGCTGACAGAGAATACTCAGTCATGGCTTGATCTATACAATGTCCCATTATAAACATTCTTCAGGCTCTATGGACCAATGTAACAACTATGAATATGAAAAGACAATCAAACAACTTTGTTGAATTGTGGGGTGTAATACAGGACATTTGTAACAATATTCCACAAATCGACATTGACAAAATCTATGGGAGCATGAAATCAATGAGCAAAAGAGCTCTTGTACAAAATACTAGTGCCTTGTAAAACTTATTCATTCTCTTATAAATTTTCTGTAATAGTGTTTCATGCCATTAATAAATTCACCATCTAGTTATCATTACACATTGTTTATAATTGATATTATTTAATTCTACCTTGTTTTGAAAATATTCAAGCAAATCTGTAAAAAGTCATTGGTGTTTATGGAACACAAACTTATGAACCCTTGTAAATAACCCAGTAAAAGAAATGTTATGTATTTTTAAAATACGTTGTTACCATACTTGGCTGTACTAGTGGTTTCTTATGAAAGCATTAGCTAATTAGGAGACTTAAAAAAAACATTTGAAAACAAACTCAAACACAAAAGGACACTGTTATAAAGCACATTCCAGTTAACTGTTAAATAATTACCAGAGGGATCCACATGGACCTCAGTTTTTTAAATACATTTGTTCCATTTGTCTATGTACCCATTTACTTGTAGGTCCATGAGACTGTTTGTTACAGGGTCCCTATTGACAAGACACACACACACACACACACACACACACAC
>NW_013666236.1:332748-340377 GCF_000517525.1 Limulus polyphemus
ACTTGAAAAAAACACGGGGGTGCTTAACTTTTTTCCAGGTGTATATAATAAAGTTACTTAAACTTTTATTAACTTTTGAAATCTATGGTAACATACAATGTTAAATAAAATAAAAGGGCTTAAGTCAACTGTCATTTATTTATTTTGAACAGTGGTTTTATTTCTCATAACTTAGTTACATTAACAGAAATAACGTTTTTTTGTCATCTCATACTCTGTTAACTGGGTTCTAATTCTTCTCTGATGAAGAAAAGTCCACTTTTCAAAAGTGCTTTGGTTACAGGGTCTCACACTTTTATCTGGGTGTGGAACTAATATTTTTTTATATGTTCAACAGTGGAATGTGTAAAAACCTTTAGTTGGAACATTACTGTCAATTAATGAACATGGATTTAATATCACTAGTTACTAATCATTTCTACTTTTGTCAGAAATATTTTTTTTAATAATATAGAAAATAACTAAATTGTGCTCCAGTTTTTAACTGGATTTTGGTAAGTCTATTTTTTGTTTTTGATACTTGTAATTATTACTTTGGTTATTTAGTTAATACTATTTGTACCTATATGTATAGTTTTCAAAATTTTTTGCATTTTCTATTTCTCTTTATTTGATTTGGATGCTTCATGCAGTTTCTTCTAAACTAATTTATGAAAGTTATTATTTGTTAGTAAGTTTACTATAACTTATTTCGCTCTGACTGATGACTTTTTCAGGAGCCATTAGATGCAGATTTTAATTTTGGAGACATCAACAATCCTACGGACTTCAGTAATCCAATGTATGATGCTATCAATATGGGATCTGGTGTGGAGTCTGGTAAAAAAGGTGGGCTGTATGAGGTACCAGCAGAGGTTGTTAATAAAAAATTATCATTAGAACTGAACAATAGTAGCAACAACAAATCCACCCCAGAGTCTGCAGTCTTGTCACCATCTAGTATTGTACAACGTTCATCACCACAAGTCCAGATGCGTCAATCATCTCTGGATCCTACATTAGTTGACACAGGTAAAGATACACAAAAATTGGTTGAAGAAGACAAGTCTGAGTTTTAGGACATTTTGAAAACTTGCTTCCATCTTACTAATAAAACCAACCTTTCCTTTATGCCTACTGTACAGCGAGTGCCAGCTAATGCCAATATAGGAGTCTTCCTAATGAGATACAAGCATCAGACTTGTCCATAAGATAATGAAGGCTACAAGGAAATAGCAGGGATTCTTAGAAATAGTTGTGGTCACTAAACCTTCAAGCCTAAAACAGCTAAACATTCCATTGATAGTTGTAAATAGCATGATTCTTAAAGTATTTGAAGAAATATATTACCATGTAAATTGCATGTACTTTTTTTAACATTAGGTTAAGGTCAATATACTATGAAGAAAGGTCTTGTTTCTCCTCTCATTTTCTGATATGGGGTTTATTCATCACATGGATTCTATATAAAACAAGAATTTTTTTCATATATTTTACATTAATATTAGTTTTATATCAGTGATGTATTTTAAAATTTTAACTGTAAAATTATGCTAAAAATCAAAACTTGTAGCAAAATAATCGGATTGATTAAATGGTCCAAAGTGTGCCAAGAAACAAGAAAGATTGTTTTATTGGATCTGTGGATTTTCAAACCAGGTTGACAAGAATTGTTACATGCTTTTGAGAAAAACAAACAAACAAAACGTATATATTATATATATAAAGGCCATTGATTTGGTCTAACTGAACTGTCCATTACAGTGTTGTAATAAAAGGTGGAATAGTAAGGATGAGTGAAATTCTGTGATCTTTCATATAATTTAAATTAGGTTCATGTATGTTCAGTTACAAAAGCCCTCTTCCTTCTTTTCCACCTGTTTCATGATAGAACTATGCTATGATATAGTCATGTTCACATACATGGTGTGCTTGTTATATATAATTTTATTAATTACACGGACTTATTATTGTTTCTTTTATTGTTATTCAGAGAAGACCCTGAGGAATACATTTCTTATATCAAATCTTTAAAACTAACGTATCTGAAATTTTGTCTTGAAAATGGCAATCTTCAAAAGTTGGGAATAATATTAAAAATTATGTTACATTTAGCCACGATCATGTTGTTCATGAAGCTATTCATGAATTAATTATGTGAATGTAAAGAAAAAATTTGGAAAAGAAAATAAAGTTTTATAATTAATTAATGGTAAATCTTTTGTGTTATGATTGAAATGGGAAGAACAATGTATTAATATCACTTGGTGTGAAACTAAGAAGAAAGTTTTTACCAAAAAATTAGTTTTCTGTCATCGACTGATCAACAGTAGATTTCAGATAGATGACCTTCATTCAAAATCAGAAATGAAGAAAAGTTGAAACAGTCTTATGCACTTCACATAACTGGAAATAATCTTCTGTTTCTCGTCTTTGAAAACTTGACAGTCATGATACTGTACACAAAAAAAGACTAATACAAGATCTACACAACCTCTTATTTTTGCAAATATCTATCTTTGATATTTGTTAAATACATGTAATGTCAAATATTATATAAACTGTATTTAATCATCAATTAACATTTATATTATATTTCAAACATTGTCCTTTATCTCGAATATTTCCAATTCTTGTAAAAATTCTACAATACCTTACATGATCAATCTTAAATCTCGGAGTTGATTATGAACTGTTTATAAGCTTCATCAACACATAAGCTGTTTTTCTCCTTCATTGTTTTAAATTCCTATTAATTGAATGTATTTATTTTGTTTCAAGTTTTTTTTTCTACAAACTTTGAGACTTGTTCATCATTAATGTGTTTTTCTCTCTCTTAGCGTTATATTGATTACTTTTTTTGTGGACAGAGCTATCATTTTGTAGTCTTTATTTTTTTCTTTACTAACAATTGTAGCCTCTTCACATTTTTGTACATGTTACTGTTCCTTAGATAACTTTCTGATAAAAAAAAAAATAATTGTTAAGCATTTTGCAACTAAAGAATGGTTTTGAGTTCTCCATTGACATACATATTTCTAGTTTCAAGATCCAATCAACATAAGTAATTGACATAGCGGCTATAAAGTTCATACTGGTATTTGAAACAGTCTTTATTTCAATGCATGTAACATATAGACAAAATGTCTTGGATACAAGCATAAGAATTCGTGGGAATCATTCCATTGATTTCTGGAAATGGCCACCATCGTTTTCAATTACTGTGTTCATTCTGACAAGACATTGGAACTTACAGCAAGTAACACGATCAAAAAATTTCCTGAATCTATCACATTAGCATTCATCACTTGAGAAATGGCTGCTGAGTGTTTGAAAAGACTCGCATCTTCAAAAAGCCCCATAACAGTAGGTGAGGTAAGCGTTCATCTAATCTTTTAAATAATGCATATAGAGTTCCATCTATTGAAACCTTGGTGAATAAGCTTTTTAAGTCAAAGGACATCATACTTTTACTTTATTTGTTAACTTGGTATCAAGTTTTTATAGTATTGTTATGACAGCGGAAGTAACACGACGCTGGGAGCATGTGCAATGGAGTTTTTTGAAGGATCGTGAATTTTCCTGGAAACTCTAGTTCGTTCGAGGCGCCATCTTTTTTAGTATATAAGCCTGGCGAAAAAAACCAGTGCGATTGAAGAGATAGATAATTGAGTCAAGCGAAGGTTAAGTTTTAAAGTGACTGTGGAAATTCTGTGTACTAAAAAGTTGTATCAAAAAAGAATAAACTAGCTTTAATTAAGAAAGGACTTGTAACGCTGAAGTTTCTCGGAAAGAATTTATACCGGAAATTAACAAGGAGCAGATACGTAACAGTATATTTATTTAAATCAACTAGCAATGATAGTCTGTTCACTAAATATTTGACCAAAGAATAGTTCAGGCTATTTTTCCCACTTCTTCAGCTTTTGTTACAATAAGCTCTTTATTGTTCTACAAGTCTTTCAGTGAATTATTTTCTGATGTAGTTAGATTATGGTTTGGAATCCGATTAGTTCTTAAGATTTTGTAAACCTCGAGTCTAATTGGTCAATTGTATTTAAATCACGCATTCTTGCTTCAATTTTATTAACGATTTCTTCGTTGTAGACTTTGCTTCTAGAGGTAGAAAAATTTAATCCAAACATAGCACATCAAGTTGATCTTCTGGTAAGTGATGGTCACATAAATTAACAAGATCAGGTAGGCGTATGTTGAATGCTTGTTGTGACGAAAAGGCCATTCATGATGAACTGAACTACCTCAAAAATGTTGTTCCATGAGAATGAAACCCGAAGTTAATATGTAATTTGTTCAACAAAACTGAAAGTGAAAATATTAAACAACAAAGTGAACCAAATAACCGTAGATGGATTAAGATATATCATATTGCCCTTGTCTAATTATAACCTACTAACTACTGATATCAAACAAAATGGGTGTTGTTTTGAAACGGCTTATATAGAATTAAACTAGCTTATAAGCCAGTGAACATCCTTTTAAATAGATCTGATAAAGGGAAAGATAAGACATCAGCCCACTACAGACAGGGTTATTATTCCATTCCTTCTTGTAATCGTACTTTTATTGGTCAAAGAAACATGTATATTGCAATTGTAGTAAAGCCTAAAGGAACACGAAGTCTACCGTCCAAGGAAAAAAAATAAAATAGAAAAATCGACTTTAGCGCCACATGTTCACTTAACCAACCACAAATTAATTTCGATCAATCAAAGATAGTTGCTGAATCAAAATTCTTTCATCAACGGAATATAAAACAATCAACAGAAATGTTTAGAAATAGAGGAAATATACTCAACATTATTTCAAAGTCCTTTTTTTTTATTATTATTAGTTCTTGCACTCTATTACCGTTAGGGAACGGTGACCCCTCTAAGATCATTTTGAACCTGAACGTACAAGACTAAAAACAGTTTTACTCCATCCTTTTAGAATGACAAGCTTGGCCTGTCAAAACGTCTTTAATTGTTTTAATTCTTTAGCCACTGTGAGTTATTATACTGACGTGTTACTACTGTATTTTTACTAAATTTGCACAAAGTACTTCTTCTTTAAAATGATCAGAAATTTCGGAAATGAATGCTTTCAATCAGAGTTCCCCATAGCAATTAGTTTATAGTTACAATTATCTTAAACATTAAAAACACGGTAACACCAAAACAAAAATTCGTTAATCACGGGTCGCGGGTTCGAATCCCCGTCCCACCAAACATGCTCGCCATTTCAGCCGCGGAGGCGTTATAATGTGACGGTCAATCCCACTATTCGTTGGTAAAAGAGTAGCTCAAGAGTTGGTGGTGATAACTAGCTGCCTTCCTTCTAGTCTTACACTGCTAACGCAGACAGTCCTCGTGTAGCTTTGCGCGAAATTCAAAACAAATAAACTTTAATCACGGACGTTTCGGAATGTTTTCAAATTCCGTCATTAGCATTAAAACAAAACAAAAGTTAGTTCACAATATTCTGTCTACAAAAGACAACATTAGCTTTTGAGCGAATTTTCATATTCAATCGGAGGTTTAGAAAGAACTTTTAACAAGTAACAATATAATGGAATGTACGATAAAATGTGCGGTATATACATGTTTAATACGTAACATTGTTAAGAGAAAAAATTATAAAGAAAGGCTTAAATATAAATATAAACACTGTATCTTTAAAATAACAATAATAAAAAAATAAAAACTGAGAATCTGGAATTGATTACATTACTGACCACAGGGAGGAGTTGGTGTTATTATTCAGTGTTGGGTGATCATTGAAAATAGAAAGGCTTTCTTTAAAAATAAAAAAAAAGAGTTCGTAATTTGTGTACCCCCATAGCAATCCTCATACCCTCATGGGACTTACAACGCTAGAATAAGGGTTTAGATACCCATGGTGGACAGAGCGCAGAGAGCCCATTTTGTTGCTTTGTGCTTAACTTCAAACAAATCGTAATTTGTTATTCCGGAGTCGAGAATTTTAAAGTTTTCTATTCTCTTCTAATTCTCACTGCGCAATCTCATACAAGACTGAAGTGGATTACTTAGATTGTTGAAATTCCCCACGTGCTCGTATTTGTAGGTGACATGTTGTTTTACTAATACAGGTTGCTTTACAACTGCCACAAGTGTATTTATATACGACCCACGAGCGCATAGGAATGGGTAGTGTCTTTGGTTTTAAACATATATTTTTAATTCTAAATTTTGACGTAAATACTAAACTTAGCATAATTTGTGGGTGATATGTTTTGATTATTTTTTTTAATTTGATATTTGTGTTTAAAACTTTGTTTGCCAATGAAAGGATTGATAAGAACTAGTGGGTATTTTGAGACAGTGTGTAGCTTTTTGTATGTTCAATTTTATTGGTTAAAAATTTTCGTGTGATAGAGTGTAAAAAATTAAGGGAATAACCATTACTTTGTAATGTGAATTTTTGAACTTTCTGAGTGACGACAGAAGTATTCAGAACAGATATTATAGGCTCTGTTTAGAAGATTTAGAACAAGGTTATGTTTGAAGGAGTCTGATATTAAACTGTCGAACAGAGTGTATAAGCCAGTAAATGTTTTCTTACGGTAAATAAATATAGCAAAAAGATTGTTTATTTTGTTTACTCGGACATATAAAAATCTACGTTATTGTTTTCTTCCATCTCACACATATAAAGTTCGTTCATGAATGTTGTGCGTTTAGGTATTCTAAAACCTACTGGCCTGATCAGTGTTGTGTTTGTTTTTTTTTGTTTGTTTTTTGGAATTTCGCGCAAAGCTACACGAGGGCTATCTGCGCTAGCCGTCCCTAATTTAGCAGTGTAAGACTAGAGGGAAGGCAGCTAGTCATCACCACCCACCGCCAACTCTTGGGCTACTCTTTTACCAACGAATAGTGGGATTGACCGTCACATTATAACGCCCCCACGGCTGAAAGGGCGAGCATGTTTGGTGGGGTGCGGATTCGAATCCGCGACCCTCAGATTGTGAGTCGAGCGCCTTATCCACCTGGCCATGCCGGGCCCCTCAGTGTTGTGAAAGAATAGAAATGTATCATCAACGTATCTTCTATATAATACTAGTTTATCATAAAGGGACAACACTACATAATAACGACTCCTCCCTGTTGACTTTAATATAATTAATTCCAGATTCTCATTGTTTTCATTTGATAGTTATTATTATTTTAAAGATATAGTGTTTATACTTATATTAAATCCTTTCTCCATAATAGTTTCTCTTAACAATGTCGTTTATTAAACATGTGTATGTTGCACGTATTATCAGCATATTCCATTATATTGCTACCGTTTAAATATGTTCTTTCCGAACTTTCGATTGAACACGAAGATTTGCTCAATAGTTAATGTTATTTTTTGTAGTTAGAATATTGTGAACTAACTTTTTTGAGGTTTTAACGTTGATGATAGAATTTGAAAAATTATGAAACTTCCGTAATTAAAGATGTTTATTGGTACTGTTGCGTATCTGCTTGTTTATTAATTCCCGGTAGAAATTCTTTTCGAGGAACTTCAGCGATACAAGTCCTTTCTTGATTAAACCAATTTATTCTTTCTCGATACAAACTTTTAGTACACAGTAATTCCAAGGTCAGTATGTTTGTCGTCACTTTAAACTTTACAACTTTTATA
>NW_013666236.1:341228-343196 GCF_000517525.1 Limulus polyphemus
TTCTGCTTTAATATCTATACCTAGTTCCACTTCACCATCATAAACTCCTTCAGTCACTTTGACTTCAGCTTGATGGCACCTGGTTAGTCCAACCTCTCTTTTTTACACTTACGGAAATTTGGCTTCCCCCAAAGTTAACTACACACTTCCTCGGTAGTCCTTCAATGTCAGCCAAGTATATGTTGTGTCTGTTCTTTACGCCCATAAGCACAATAGTTACCCACAACCTTGCATAATGTCCTGTCACTCCACAGAGCTTCTATATGGCTTCTGGTACCCATTCCTTTATGATCTAGCACCTTGATACCCTCAAGGGTTTGCTGAGATGCAGAATCTATGACAAAGTTGCACTTTGGGCCATCCAGCTTTCCTGTAACGTAGACACTATGTGTGCTTGCCATTTTACACTTAGCTGTTGGGACTTTCACAGTGGGGTTTAGTGGGCATCCCTCAACACCAACCACTACTGGTTTCCCCGAGGCTAACTTATTGGTAGTATTCTTCTTCTTACACTGGCTCCTAATATGTCCTTGCTCTCCACAGTTCTAACAACTTTTCTGGGTAGCAGCCTTTCCTGCCGTGGAATCTTTCCTGTGTTGAAGTTGCCAGCATTGAGGTTTGTTACAGTGCCAGCAAAGTCCTTCAAACTTCTCTAAAAGCTGCCCTTTTCTGGCCTTGAATCCTGATGACTGTACCAACCTTGGTACCACTGTGCTAGACTTAATGTAGGATTCGGATTCAAGAGCTCTGGCCATTGCATCCCGCATAGTAGAGGGTGTGATTGTTTTACTTGTATCTTCAGTTGTGGACTGTCCAAGGTATCTACAAACTGATCCATCAGCAACAACTTGAGGACATCAGGTGGTACAGTTGGGTAGGCCTTGTGTGCCATACTTTCCAAATCGTGTACCAGCTCTTGCAGGCTCTCCTCTTTAGCACGGACTCTAGTCCTAAACCTAGCCCTGTAGACTTCGGACTGATTTTGAGTTCCATACCTGAGTTCTAGAGCAGCTAGCAGTGCTCTATAGTTGTGCCTGTCGTCTGCTGACAACTGTCCTAGTATTTCCAGTGGTTTTCCCTTCAGGCTCATTGCCAGGTACACTGCTTTCTGCTTCTCTGTTCATCCATTCATTTCTGCCAGTAGCTCAAATTGTGCTCTATATGCTTCCCATGGTGCCTTTCCATCGAATTCCCGTGGCTTCCTTCGTACTAGATCACCCCTATTGCTGACACTCATGTCTGGAATGTGATTTCTGGCAGGACTGAAGATGTCTGCATTAGGGTTTAGCTGCAGGGTCTGGAAGGGGCTTCCTGTTGTCTGGGGCTGATTAGGTCCATGTTTAATGTAACCTCCCTGTATAAAAGACAGTAAATTGTCCTTTAATGTATTCAATTCACTTTGAAATTTACTAATCTTTTCCATTTGTACTTCTTGTTTCCTTTCTTGTTCCAGTTGCTACTGATGCTGGTTTTCTTGTCACTGCGGTCGTCTCTCATCTTGTTTATTTTCTTTCTCCTCCAACCATTGCTGTAGTCTCTTTTCTTGTTTATTTTCTTTTTCCTCCAACAACTGCTGTAATCTCTCTTGTTTATTTTGCTGTTTGAGCAGCCGCTGTTACAGGTTTTCTTGCCGCTGTCGTTGTCTCTCTTCTTGTTTATTTTCTCGTTCTTCTTGTTTCTTTTGCTGTTCTTGTATTGCTGCCATCAAATCTGCTAAGCTGTAGTTTGATTTGCCACTTGTCGTTTCCATCTTCTTTTTTGTGTGTGTGTCCCACTCTTTGACACCAATTTCTTGCGTATCTGCATGTTTGTTAATTCCCGGTAGAAATTCTTTCTGAGGAATTTCAGCGATACAAGTCCTTTCTTGATTAAAACAGTTTACTCTTTCTCGATACAAACTTTTAATACACAGTAATTCTATAGCCAGTACGTTTCTCGTCACTTTAAACTTAACAACTTTTATAATAC
>NW_013666236.1:344136-355834 GCF_000517525.1 Limulus polyphemus
CGATTCACAATCTCGATAATATCGCTCTCTACGAGTGCAAAACACACACTAGCTAGAAAAAGAATAGTAAATTATCGTAACTACTGTTCCCTTCATCATACATTCATTGCCGCAGGCTTTCTCGCCAAGCTTATATACTAACAAAGAGGTATCTCTCGATCACACTCGAGCTTCCCCAATAATATGAGAAACTCAGTCACGCATGCGCTAGCAGCGTAACGTGACTTCCGCTGTCGTAACAGCATTACCGTGTTTTTTTATATTTATTACAATTATCTTGTTTCGAAATAATCACACAATAAAAAATCGAGTTGCATTATTTATTGGAAAATCAAACTAAAAGTGCAATTAATTTTATCATTTTAAGTTACAGGTACGCTGAAACAAAACAATATATTTATTGTGATTTTATTTAGCCTGAGAGTTGAATCGTTAAATTTGTCAATTAAATGTTGTTAAAGGCTGAAACAGGTCAATGTTGACCAATCCAGTTTTTCTCTCTCTGAATTTTCATGGATTATAAAATGATAAAAACCCTATAACCCAAGCACTTTCGAAAGGTGGGCCTTTCTTCTTCAGCGGTAAACTGGGACTGGTAGTAACTAATTCACCAACTTGGTAGATATTTAGATCAAAAATCGTTTAGATCACAATTGTGTGATTCAATCCATTTTTCATCCTGGATGTTCGAAGATTATTGAACCCTTCTTCACCACGAATCAGGGATATTTGATTTAGACAAACTAGAGTATGAAATTCTCCGAAACTAGTCTGGCCCACAGACACCCCCCCCCCAATGAAATAATAGACCATTCCAAGCTTTTACTTGTTGTTAAACAAATGTTTAAACAACTTTGTTCAACTATTTATGAATCAGCTGCCTTGTGTCGGCTACAAATACGAAACATTAAATTGTGGCCAACATAATTACAGACTTCAGTTATGTTGAGATGTTAATGCCTAAAAGATACTAGAAATAAACGTATATTGTGAGGTATATAACCTCTTCTCACTTAATATTAGTGTACGTGGTTGCCATCATGTATGAAGTTATAAGGCGAAATATATTTCTCCACGCATGTGTGGGGTGGGGGTGGGGTGTGCAGTAAGAGAGTTTCGAACTGCGGCTTTATTATAATACGCACTGGCTAGTCTGAGAAGTCTGGATTTGAGGGGGGGGGGAGTCTGAATAGTGTTCGACAATAGTGGGAAGGTGTGTACAGTGGAAAACGGTATGCTAGTTTAGACACAATGTTTTGGAGTTTTTGTAATTTAGTGAACTGGATTTCTTCCATGTTACAGATGATTATAGAACCTTATTCCATTAAGGCTCTCATCAATGTTCGGTAAATATGAAGGCTGGTTTGCGATTTGCAACCGTGTATTATATAGGTGTGCTACTCTTGCTAGAAGTTTTTTCTAGATTTATTTTATGTGTGAGTGCCATGTGAGATTGTGATTAAGCGTCATGCCTAGGAAGTTGATTGACAATGACAGGGTGATAGTGGAGTTGATTGACAATGAAAGGGTGACAGTGGAGTTGTACAGTTTGTTTTACATTCTTAAGTTTTTTGTATTTTTTTGTTGAGGCGTTTATGGAATATTATCGCTTAAGTCTCGTTTGGATTTCGGTTGATTCCTCATTTGATGCACCATGGAATAGTAGTGTAACTGAATGAGTAATATATAAAGGGAGATGAGTGACGTCATGAATGTCACATGGGCTTCCAAGAAGTGTTTTTGTATATTTTTTAATGCACTGTTGTAAATGTGTCTCATTTCCGGTGCAACACGGCTGGAAACGAGAGCATTATGTAAAAAGGTGTTAAGAAGACACTTTCATTAAACAGAGCAGGTTTACCAATACCAACGTAATAACAACACAAGCTGAGTTCCATTACGAGGAGTCAGCTATTTTCGAACACATTACACGTGAACAAAACTTAAATTTGTTCTACAGTAAAAACTATTATAATTTGATGAAAATGAACATAAATTTGGTACTAACTGTTGTATTTGAAACAATGACTTGGTATGATTGAAATACTGTTACTAGTGCAATAAATAAATAATCTTATTCATTCTCACACTCCACTAAGACTATCATTTTTCCTTATTTGACTACTCATTTCTGAGTTAAGTGAGAATATAATTTTCACGAAAGTTTCTTTATGTTATCTTATTATTGAACTCTTCGAATATGTTTCACTATTTTTCTTAAAAGAAAACACGTTTCTTTGGTAAACAGTAATGTTTTGACGGGTGCAAGCTAATATATTTCGGTGCATAAAACAAATTTTACATAGAACTTTGGAACACACCCCATCTTGACCTTCAGATACAAATCCTTACACTGCAATGTTTGTGCTTTCTTACAGGACTTATTATAACTTGATTAACAAAGGTTAAAAAATGACTGAATACTTTAGTAATCGATACACACAAAGTACCAAAGTTTAAGCAAAATAACTTAATTGAAAAATGGCATCATATAATGGTGCTTAATAAATATATATAAGTTTAAAGGATTAAAAATTCTTCTTGTTTTTAAATTCCTACACAAAATGTAACGCACATATAAACAAAGCAACATTTTTTTTCTTCTAAAGATTGAAGATCTAAAACCGGAAGCAAAACATTAACTAAAGAATGCAGTTATATAGACAGACGAGTTGTATATTTGTTGTTATAAAACTATTACATACAGGCGTATTTCTGTAAACGACTTAAAAACCATAGTGAAACCGGTAATGTTTATAATATACTTAACAATGATCACGAACAAAACAAAAGAAAAAAATGAATTCACAAGGGTACTCCAAACTCATAATGAACGAACCTTAATATACCGAAACAGAAATTAGCTAAAATTAATTAAATACAGTGTAACTGAACTTTGAACTACTTGATAAGCTGTAAATATTTGATATTTTTGCGAAAAAAAAAAGGTGAGGGGAAGATCCGTATTGCGGTAAGGATCATGTTGAATTTTCCATGGGTCACTGACGAAAAATGTTATCGTACTTTGGGTTTGATTTGGAACAGCATGTTATCAAAATACCAGAATTGTACTAGGTACACACAATGTGGAAATCACGGCAATTGTTTCGTTGTATATATATATTCTTCAAGTTTGAGATCAGATTTGTTACACATTTTTAAAATTTCTTTTAATTTAACAGAGATTTAAGATCTAAGTAAGAAAAGTCAGTTAACTGAAGATGGCTAATAAATAGCAGATTTGGAGAAGAAAAAAATGAAGTTGGAATCTAAAGAGACAACAGAAACTACAAAACTAACGAGTTAAGTTGTATACTTGAGAGAAAAAAAGAGAGCAATGGAATTGCAGATTTGAATACAAGAATTACCAAACCTGGTAAACGTCGAAACATGTAGAGTCCACATTTTAGAAATGTTTTTAATTGTGTATCGATTTTAACGTTGTGTGTTCTTTATTTATTATTTAAGCGGTTGTTGTTGTTTTAGCGCAAAGCTACACAATAGGTTATATGGGTTCTGTCCACCACGGGGAATCGCATTTTAAATATTTTGAGAATAGTTTATAAGGTCCTGTCTGAAATAAAGAAACTAATGAAACACATGGTATATACTTATGTTTCATTCCGGAATCTGGACATCTGGATTTTTTAAACAGATGTTTTCAAGATAGCAAAACGTCTTTAACTGTGTGCTATGCATGTGGAAGACTTACAAGTATGCTATTCAAAACCTGTTACTGTTAGGTATATCATAAAAAAAGTGGATAATGTACCTGTAACACAAAAACACCTTTAGATAAATCATGTATGCTTCTCACACAAAATCAATAAACACCGAACAAATATTTTGAAAACTATCATCATCTTCAGTAATACCACAACAGTCCAATACCATTGAAGCTCAGGAAAGCACATTCTTTTATGTGAAATATGTCATGAATTATTTGTTAACACTGTAATAAGAGGATCATGATTTTTCATATAATATATTTATGAATGAAGAAATACGAAACTAAATGAGAAAAAATGCGATTAAGGTGAACTGTTCTAAAGTTGAAAAGGGAATACACAACTTTGTTAATTACGACACTAAAGAATTTATGATTACTTGAAATGTCAAAGATTTAAACAAATCGAAGCAATGACCTAATATTGTGTTTTCTAAACTGAAAATTTTTGTCATGTTTCTTTTCCTCAAAAAGAAATCTCTTTCAGTATAATTTCTGAGCTGATTTACAGAAATTAATCACATACATTTTTCTATTTTTTTACAAATAAAAA
Organism: Limulus polyphemus; assembly: GCF_000517525.1. Classification (NCBI taxonomy): domain Eukaryota; kingdom Metazoa; phylum Arthropoda; class Merostomata; order Xiphosura; family Limulidae; genus Limulus; species Limulus polyphemus. The sequence goes on from NW_013666236.1 coordinate 348,417, forward strand.
ATAAAAACTATTATCAATTTCTCAAGACTTTAACCCTTTGTGTACTAATTACTATTGTAAATTCTGCCACAAGTAACAACTATTATCAAAACAGCTACACGTATAGTGTTTCGTTAAATGAGGTATTTTAAAGATGGTTTAATGAAAACGGGTATAACATGAGAATTTACTTACTGGTAGGACAGTTAATGCTCATTATAATTGCAATATGAGACTACGTTTTTACACACTTGATCATATAAAGAGAGAGCGTTATTGCTTTAGTGATAAATAGATACTTTTCTTCTTTACACTGCTTTTACTAATACCATAAGGAAGCACAACTAGGATAAGAATAGCCAGCTAAACATGAATTCAAGTACTTTCAATTTATCATTGTGTCCGGGTGTAATTAATTGCATCTGTTGGAGCTATTTGACCATCAATACGAAAGATTAATAACACAAAACAGCTAGGTGACTGACTTTTTAAGCTCATTGCTTCCCAACTAACTTAACATCATCTTTATACGGTGTTTCATTTTCAAAATAACAACTTTCTTTTCTTCCTTCAATATCGCACTTTGTTAAGCAATAACTAATAAAATACTTCAAAATTATCTGCATTCTCTCTCTCTTTCGTTTATATAATTATAAACGTAAGAGATTTATAAGTTTATTCATTTGAGTCAGTTTCTTAATTTCTTTTCACCAGCTTCCCTGTCAATATCTTCTATTAGTTGTCGATATTCCTCAGGCGTTAATTCCTTTTCCATCTCTTCTCCTTCTTGCTTAAGGCTCCTCTTCTCCCTGTGCAAGCTTTCCTTTCTACTTATGGTCTCCACGCAGAGAACAATGAAGGAATTGTTACAAGAGTATTCTTCTTGTCCTAATAGACGATTCTTTATCAAGGAACTAGTCAATCCATGATTCGTTAAGCTACTGCTCTGCCAAGATTCACAGTAATTGTTCTCATCTCGAACTCCAAATTTGTTGGATCCATGCCACACAACTTTCTGTGGCCTGCACAAAATAACGAATTATATACATTAATATCCTAATTGAACTTTAAATTTTTATGTTGAAAAATACATATTATGTGACATAATCAATAATATCGTAGTATTATTACAGGAAGTCATGAGTAATAATAGTATTGAGTTTTCAACTCAATACTGACTTATTATTAGAGTAGTAAGCAAAAGTCATATAAGTACATATACAATTTACGTTTCTTACCAGAAGTTATCAAATAATACATTTCTTCCATCAAACGAATAAATCCGAGGAGGAAATGGAAACGTCGCTCCATTCCCTGTAAACATGTCTTTCCAAGAATTGAAAATCACCTCCTCCTGGAAGTCAAGAACAAATCAGCGATGTTTTCGGACAAAGATGTTTTATCATGTTTATCAAGAAACTTAAAAAACTGGTTTACTTTCGTCTGGTTTATTCTCTTGTTTCACATGTAAAAAATATCGAAAAAATACAGCTAATAATATAAAAGTATCGAGCGTAGTTGAGGAGCTATGAGGTTTTAGATTTGTCTATTGGTTCCAAGTATGATGATGTGAAGGTTGTCTTAATTGGTGTTTGTGTGATACCACAAACAATAAATTACATATGAATTTGCTCTGTGTTTTTGCAACATACAAGTATTACCATAGAGTAAGTTATTTCAAATTGCACCTGAAAATAGGAGCAGATTACGTTTGTTTTTTAGAACTTTCGCGCAAAGCTACACAAGGGTTCTCTGCGCAGAACCCTCCTTAATTTTGAAGCGATAAGTTAGAATATATGCAGCTAGTCGACAGCCGCCAACTCTCGGAGTGTTCTTGTGTAACCGAATAGTGTGGTTTGACCGTCAATCTTATAGTGCACCCAAAGTTACAAACAATGGAACGCATTTACGTAGCAACAGTACATAAACCATGAACACTCGGATTCACAGTTCGGGAAAGTAGATTTTGAATTTAGTTTTTATTATAACGATACCAATTTTATACGACACCATAGCAGACATTAACAAATATAGGGGTGGGGTGGCACTGGACCCTTTACATAACTGTTAAATTAACCATCTTCTAAATTTCATTTAATTTCAACCTTTTCCCGCTGGAATTCTCCAGTAACTTGTGTAAAAATATCCTTATGAATGACGCGTAAAACCTGTTAAAAATACCACGACTGTGGTAAATCTTCACTTAGGGATCCAGCTACTGTGGTAGAGCTACACGCAAAAGATACGCTACTGTGGTATATCTACACGTAAAGGATAGTGCTGCTGTGGTAGAACTGCAATTAAAGAATACCGCTACCGTGATTGATTTACCTATAAAGGATAGTGCTGCTATGGTAGTTCTACCTGTAAAGGATACCGCTGCTGTGGTAGATTTACTTGTAAAGGATACCGCTGCTGTGGTATATCTACCTGTAAAAAACCGCTGCTGTATTTGATCTACATGAAAAGGATACGGCTACTGTGTTTCATCTACATGTAAAGGATACCGCTACTGTATTTGATCTACTTGTAATAATACCGCTACATCCTATTTCTGATAATAAGTTCAATGCTATGACCTCAAAATCATCTACCCATAAATTACACATCAAAATAAATACCCAGACTGTAGAGTCGAGGTTCCGTAGTTTACTTCCGTTACCATACATAAAAAAATCATGTATGACATGCAGATGTATTTCTTACCTCCTTAGCTAATATATTTTTTTTTCAAAATTTCTCTAGATATCATGCATGAAGTCTTAATATAGAATGTCAGACAAGGGTGCCACTGAGTTCCTCTCGTCCTAGTTACTCACGGAACCAGATCATTCAGCTAGAAGTTACTGTATAGCAATATACACTGATGTTTTTCACTGGCAAGTCAGGTGATGCCCCAAGGATACTACATTCTCTATTTTGAAGTTAGAGTAACCGTCAGTCACGTGGGTAGAGTCTGCACTCTGAGAAGAATGACATTGTTGTAATTCATATATTCATATGTTGTTTTCATTCTGGAACATGATTTCAGTTCCTACCCGATTACTCTTAGGGAAGTCAATGAATTATATCACAAACACTCTGCATTTTGGAGCCTTAGGTGCCATTTGTTCTGTCAAGTGTAGTCCAAGAGATGGCGGTGGGTGATGTTGACTAGCTGCCTTTACTCTAGTTTTTAAATTAGGGAAAGCTAGTGCATATAGACCTCATTCAGCTTTACGATAAATCTAAAAAATTAAACAAATAAAAGTGGCCGTTCATCCCCATGATATGACACATTAAAATTATGCATACTTAATTATCAAAGGTTTTTGAATTGCGTTGAAATGTAATTTTCAAGCTCGTACTGAATATTCACCTCTTTAATATGTTGGTGTCGTGTAGGTTGAGAATCGCACTGATATTTTCGAGACTAAGTTCTGGTGGTTAGGGCGTTCGACTTGTAATCTGCGGGCTCGGGTTCGAATCCCCGTCACCAAAAATTCTTACCCTTTCGTATTTAGTAAAGAATTTTTGGTGAGCGGTGTTGATTAGCTGCTTTCCCTGTAGTCTATCACTACTAAATAAGGGTCGGCTAGCGCAGATAGCCCTCGAATAGCTTAGAGCAAGATTCAAAAAACAAACAAAATTTTTCAAGACTTCAAGTTTAATCTATGAACATTGTGCGTAAGAAGCAGTGGCATAGTTGGGGTAAAATACAGCTTGTGTATTTTCGCTTTTTACTAAGTAATAATAATTCACGAATAGAGTTGCTATATAAAGTACAGATAATATATAAATTATATTTTCACGACTCCAATATGCCAGTTGGTTATATAACCTTAATTGATAAGTGGTTGGTAATTTTAAAGAAATTAAATGCAGCCAACATGTACACTTATAAATCAAGGACTAGGAAACTATTAGAAACTTCGTCACACACACACACACACACAAACTTACTACTACATCTTTGGTAAGAACGTGTACTTGTATGAATATATAAATTTTATATTTTCATAATGTTAAGTGTCAATACTAGATGTTAATACTGTTTTGTATAAATGTTATCATGTTCACCTACCTTGATGTTAACAACAGGGGATTTTCTATCCTTATAGTAGACAATACTGTTTAAATCTTGAACCTTTGAAGCTAAGAAGGCTCGAAAAGTGCCTCGTAAGTTGGCTTGTCTCGCTTGCCTATAACAGTCATAATCTACTCCTCTCACGCCGTGCATGTCCCCCTTCATTGGTTGATTTAAGGCAGCCATTCGTAGCTGAAATAACGTATTACAAGTTTAGTAGAGTTCTGTTTCCTCCAAAATTAACATAACGGTTCTAATTAAAAATGTCAAAAAGATGTATTGTTGAATCTTATTTTCTTGTGTAGGGGAAACAAATAGGTAGTAATTACAATTATCTAAATCAGTGGTTCCTGAAATCTTTTAGTCTGAGGCTCCCTTGATCTGAATAAAAACGTTTGAGGCTCCCCAACCTATAAAAATGCCTTAAAATGTCCCCCACCACAACTTTAGCATGGTGATTGAAAAACAGTGCCTTAGTAAACACAGTAATATCACCTTTCAACATACTGTATCATTTAACTAATTCTACGTAATTTTTATCGGCTTATTGTTTATTCAAAATTAAAATTAATTCAGCATCTTTGTTTTCGGCCCATTTTTTGGCGGCTCCCCAGAAAAAGCTTCACGGCGGCTTCCACTTTGGAAATCACTGATCTAAATGACCAGATGGAAGTTGAAATGATTGGTTGGATTTTGTTCAAAGCTCTTTATGGATTGAAATTATACTGCCAAAGTAATGAAACATGTGGTACACATCACGGAGAGACACGAGATCCACGTGATATTTAAGGATTTAAATCTGCAAAATATTTGTTTCATGTGTTAGTTATGATTCTGCAGTGAACTGATGTTGTTTACAAATTATATAATATACTTGCACAGGGAGTAACTCATATTACTTTAATAAAATAATTTTAAAATGCTTGCCTAAAATATATGTCTCGTTATCGTTTGACGACTTACGCGTCTGCTTTTTCTTTCAAATGAATCTTTTGTTTTTCTTACATATTAACACTTATATAAAGTACTGTAGCATTATTATTAACATGTGCATTGCTAGAGAGAGTTAGTGGGTTAATCATTTATTCAGGTAGAAGAACACTTGCCAGACGAGTTCAGTTCTTTCCCACAAAATTTAGATGATCACAGACATATATATATTACTGTCGCAGTTGTTATTAACACATGCATTGCTAGGGAGAGTTAGTGGGTTAATCCTTTAGCTCAACTAGTAGAACACTTGCCAGACGAGTTCAATTCTTTCCCACAAAACGTAGATGATCACAGACATATAAATTGATGTAGCAGTTGTTAATAGCATGTGCATTGCTAGGGAGAGTTAGTGGGTTAATCCTTTAGCTCAACTAGTAGAACACTTGCCAGACGAGTTAAGTTCTCTCCCACAAAACTTAGATCGTCACAGACATATAAAGTGATGTAGCAGTTGTTATTAACATGTGCATTGCTAGGGAGAGTTAGTGGGTTAATCCTTTAGCTCAACTAGTTGAACACTTGCCAGACGAGTTCAATCTTGTTCGCATGTAGTCATGATAGATGGATCACAAACTTATATCCACCCACAATTTACCAACTGCCCCCAAAAAACAGCACATGATGCAAGAAAACTAGCATAAAAATCATTCTTTTCAGTTGTGAAGTTGTTATTGAAATCGTTCTTAGTCTGAGAGAAGTTACAAGAAAAAGTGTTTTGTCAGGTTGTATCATATTTTGAAAAACCAATCTACATAGACACAGATTACTGGCACCAAATACTAAAGTGTCTTTTCACCTCCTATTGGTTAAGTTTGCTGTTGTACATACATTTTATGTTACATTTTAAGTTATGTATTTATTAGGCTAAACACTGTATGTTTCAAGATTTGTGGTAATCATTATATAATAGATTTTTACAACCACTAAATAATATTGGTGGGAAAATATCTTACATAATTAATATAAATAATTCGTGAATACGTAATCATATCAATAGAAACAACAATTATGAGATGATAACAAGAAATGTATTCTTCTTACCCTTCCGCTATTCTCAAGCACCAAATTATATGTACTTGTTGGTCCTGGTTTATTTGTGGTAAAACCCTGTAGTTAAAAAATAGTCAACATTAGAAAGGTCGAAATTAAACTCAAATGAGATACATAAATCACCTTATTAATTTAGTAAGACTGCAGCTTTAGTGTATTTTAAAGAGTTCAGTACAAGAGGCGGAAACTTGTAGATTTTTGGTATTTTGGGATACATATGGAGATTCACCGTTTGGCTCTGCATGCTTTTCTTGATTATCTGATGTTTGTTTCTTTATGTGAATTATGATTAACAAACGAAATATATACACACAGGAAAACATTAGGAGTATCAGTGTTAAAGAGACTTGGGTCAAAATAAGTAAAGAATTCAGTATTTTCAATGTGAACTTCTAGGTATACATTTTCTAAGTCTTTTAATATTGTGTAATATATATTTACTTTTCACTTTAAAATTTAATATTTGAAACAAAATTTTTGTGCTTTACCAATAGCTACAGCATTTCAAAACCCGAAAATAAATCCTTCCAGCACTTCGAGAAAAAAAAAGCTTCACATACCGTAGTTGGTGCTATTGTTGGTTTTGGTGAAGGCAGGATGGGTCCAAGCTGTGATGGAAAATATCAGAAACCATAAAATAAGCAATTTTCATGAAAGCTCTCAGTGTTTTAGGGAGGGTTGTGAAAATGCATAAAACATTCCTAAAATACCAAGAAGTTATTTGTGGTTCCCGAATCTTTAAATGCAATAAATAACGGTAAACTTGACATATATTTTCTTTTGTTTCACTCACGAGCTTTTAGACTTTACATGAAACAGTAAAATACCACCCTAAACTTCCTTCTACAGTTAAAATGTTTGCCATCTAAGCAGTAAATCATTTCCTTAAATGTTGGGCCTTTTTAAGGTTTTACAGTTCTGCAGTGTAAATACGGTTCATTAAAACACAGGTTCAAGAAAACCTACTCGAATATACTGCCAGCCTTGTGTAACCTTCACCAACAGGGCATCTTCATCGAGTAGAAAAGCAAGAGTTCCACGCGGACTTTTGTGAGATGCTTGAAGCAAGAATTCCTGGTTGGTAAATGTCACAGCCTAGAAACATTCATCAAAAATATATGGATATATGGTTGGTTAAATGACACAGAATCATGATACTGGTTTCCATTACATTCTGTTGTATAACCTGAAACTTGATACCAACACTATATATATAAAACAATATATCAAGCAGTTGAGCGTGTAAAAAAAAACATTACAAGTAAAAAGCTTAAAACTGGGTTTAATATAATATAGATTTACAACTATTTATTCAGTTTAATATAATATA
>NW_013666236.1:356674-359887 GCF_000517525.1 Limulus polyphemus
GTGTATATATATATATATATACACTAAAGTATAAAAATAACGATTAAGTCAATGCGTATAACTAATTTATACACAGAACAAAAACCTATAAATATCTTTAAATGTTTCTGTACTTTTTCAACTTTCTCATTCTATGTACAAGTTACAACCTCTCTCTCTCTCTAAATACATATATCAATTAACATTTGAAAATTTAACAAAATGATTAAAAACATTGTATGTGAAAAATGATTAAGTGGTTAATGTTTCATCCAAACTACATTCACCAGGTTCTCCAGTAGTTTCACCCAATGTTTTTTGTATATTTATATCCTACGGTGCTGTATATGCACTTTTTTCTTATTCATAATATGCATATATATGTGTGTGTTTGTGTGTATACGTCTGTGGAGTATAAACAGGGGTGACCTAGTTCCCAATAATGTTTATAGAGGTGTCAACATATCTTTTGTTTCCATATATATTTTATTATATTTAAAATTGTGTGTGTGTGTTTCAGTGACAGAGAGTTATTGGCCTATTACTTCACATGGTGCTTCTGGAGTTAGATAAAAACTAAAATATCTGTCATGTCTCTGGCTGGCCATCAGCAGAATGTGTCACATTTATCCATCATTAACCCTATAGTGTTAAACGTTTTCCCATTATTTTCTTTATAAAAGTATTTAATACATAATTTCCATTTATACAGGCAGAAGAAAGTCCAAATCCACATGTTTAGTGATACATAGGCAGAATGGTAATTCAGATAAACAGTTACATGAACTTTGCAACAACTAGAGATTCGAGGGCCTAGAAGGTGGAAGGGCAGGTATAGTGATTTGTGGACACTGTTTTGAAGTTGAAGCAAAAACAAAACACCTAGTGTTGTTCTTTGCTAGAGATTGGTTCGGTTTGTTTGTTATGAATTTCGCACAAAGCTTCACACCGTCCCTAATTTAGCAGTGTAAGACTAGAGGGAAGGTAGCTAGTCATCACCACCCACCGTCAACTCTTGAGCTACTCTTTTACCAACGAATATTGGGATTGAACGTCACATTATAACGCCCCCGTGGCTGAAAGGGCGAGCATGTCTGGTGTGACGGGTATTCGAACTCGCGACCCGCAGACTGCGAGTCGAGCGCCCTAACCACCTGGCCATGCCGGGCCATGTTTGCTAGAGAAGAGCTGAAGATTAACAGATGATCGCTGAATGGTGGACTATTGGGTTGTGTAATTATAATAGAGTGAAAAAGGAAGTAAAATTCGACAAATTCAGGTTTAAACAACAAATTCTGTGAACTGCATCAATAAAGACACACAAATGTTTGTTTGAAAAAGCCTTAGGCAAAACAGATATATATTCTTCAATATCAAGAACTTAAAATTCTTAGAAAAACTTGATTTGTTTGTTTGTTTGAAGTTATGCACAAAGCTACACAATGGGCTGCCTGTGCTCTGCCCACCACGGGTATCGAAACCCGGTTTCTAGCGTTGTAAGTCCGTAGACATACCGCTGTGCCACTGGGGGGGGGCGAAAAACTTGAACGCCTAATAAAATGCTATTTTGGACATTGATACACGTGATGATCGAAAATATCAGTATATATATTTTATTCTTCCATTACTAGTGAAGAATATATATATTTAGTAAAATTATAAATGGATTTTTTTCACATGCAGTTACAATGAATGCAGGAAGGTTGTACACTTGCATTAATCTTATACTTGAGCCAAAGGTACATATTACAACCTGTTTATGTATCCTCCTTCCCTGGATTGAGATTATACTCTTTGCAAGTGGCAGGAAAGAGACTTTTACAATTTAGTATGAGTTGGGGGTTTATATCCCTTGAATATGTGCATTTGGAACGATCACTGACGTAGGTATTCTAAGGATTATGAGGTACCATACTAGAAGTCGAAAATGTGGTATTTTCATTATTCTTGCTCTCGTCTTTGTCTTGTGGGGGTCGTAATGCTTCGTTGTATAATATTATAGATGCTTTCTTTGTCCTTTAGGCATGAAAATGCTGCTCTCTCAGCTGTAGTGAAAACCTACTTCCAGTTTGTGATTTGTGTAAGAATAAATATTGTTGTTTTTATTCAATTACTTGTGTTTGATAGATTTTCCTTTGATTCTCTGTCGAAATTACTTTCTGGAGGGCATTTCTGGTGTCTGTATTTGACAGATACCTGTAACGATCTGCAAGATATTACTGTACACCTGGATACCAAATAAATTCACTTGATTTCAGTATCTTGTATACACTGCTCTCCAAAAAAGTAAGATCATTCATATTACTGATAACTTGTTGAAGAATACGACATCTTTTGTGGAACTACATATTTTAGAAGCACTCTATAAAACATAAAATAATGTGTATACATAGAATACTTGCACTTTATAAAGAGCTATGAAATTGTATCTTCTTTGTGCATGTAATAAGATACAACATCTAAAGCCGAAATTATTTTTATTGGAAGGCAGTGTACTTGTGCTTTATGATGATTCCATGAATTCAATAATTACATACCTTCAAAGAGATGTTAAAATTATATATATATATATATATATATATATACCAACTATGTTAAATTACCAGCTGGTTTATATATATTGTTACGACAGCGGAGGTCACGTGACCCTAGTGGCACGTCGTGATATTCTTGAAGGTTCTTGAATGCTCGAGTGTTTACTAGATGTGCGGTATTCTTGTATATAAGACCGCCAAGAAGTGACGGCAACAATAGAATTGAATTGCAGACAGAGATAGAGACGGACAATTGAGTCAAGTGCGTGAATCGGTCGTTGTGAATTATAGCGTGACTGTGGAAATTAAGTGTATTGCAAAGTTGTATTAAGAAAGAATAAACTAGTTTTATTTAAGAAAGGACTTGTATCGCTAAAGTTTCTTCGGAAAGAATTTTTACGGAACTGGTCCCATTGTGCCCAATAGTTCTTTGTCACAGGGCTTAGACTAGACACCTTCTCCCAAGCAGGGCGCAAAACACTAGCTTTTAGGAAATCAATCATTGGCTTCAAATCTTCGTATTTCTCCTGTTCTGCCTTGATATCTATATTTGGTTCCACTTCACCATCATCAACTCTTTCAGTCGGCTTGACTTCAGCGACATGGCACCTGGTTAGTTCAACCTTTCTTTTGCAGCAATGTCTGCAGTCATTTTCGCAGGTTTTATTGCAACTGCTGTTGTCTCTCTTCTTGTTTCTTT
>NW_013666236.1:360807-379554 GCF_000517525.1 Limulus polyphemus
TTTTCCTCTAACAACTGCTGTAATCTCTCTTCTTGTTTCAAGAAAACCTGCAACAGTGGCAGCTCGAACAACAAAATCAACTGCTGTTGTCTCTCTTCTTGTTTTTTTCTTTTTCCTCCAAGAACTGCTGTAATTTCTCTTCTTGTTTCTTTTCTTTTTCCTCCAAGAACTGCTGTAATTTCTCTTCTTGTTTCTCTTCTCGTTCTTCTTGTTTCTTTTGCTGTTCTTGTATTGCTGCCATCAAATCTGCTAAGCTGTAGTTTGATTTGCCGCTTCTCGTTTCCATTTCTTTTATCCCACTTCTGACACCAATTTGTTACGTCTCCTTTCGTTAGTTAATTTTCCGTTAAATTCGTTCCGACGAAACTTTAGCGACACAAGTCCTTTCTTAAATAAAACTGGTTTATTCTTTCTGAGTACAACTTTACGATACACTTAATTTCAACAGTCGGTCTATAACAAACGCTATAACGAACGTCTCACGTGGCCAACAATATTCTGTCCGCATACATTCAATTACTCATTCCCTCCCGTCGCTTCGTGGCCGGTCTTATATATACACAAGACTACATACACTATATCTAGAAGGATCACGAGATTTAAGGAAAGGACGTGAATGTTCGAGAACGACGTGGCGTGATACTAGTCACGTGACCTTGATGTCGTAACAATATTCTCTTTGTATTGCTGGATGATTCCCATTAGAAAAGGTACTGTAATATGATCATCTGATCCACATTTCATTCAAGATAGTGGACTAATAACTTATGTACTGATTTTATCTTTGGATAGTGTTTCTTAAAAAAAAAGATGGAACAGATACAGTAACTCAGGTAGCTGATCTTGGCCTTGTCCATCATACTGGATTTATTATATTGATATTCTCCCTGTACCTCTGGATTATTATTCGTAGAAAAGATACCACAATACAGGTAGCGGATCCAAACATCAAGCATTATAATGTACAGGCTATAATTCTGTTCTCTTTGTATCTCAGAACATCTCTACTTAAAGATACTGTAATGTGACTAGCTAATCTAAACCTCATGTAGGATATTTATTACATTGATACTTTCTTTGCATCTCTAACTTTTTCTTGGAAAAGGTATTGTCATCTGAGTAGGTAATCCAAACTCAGGTACAATACTGGGTGTTCACGCTTATATCCTCTTATATCTCTGGATAATTCCTCTTAGAAAAGGTAGCTTAATGTGGGTAGCTAATCCAAACTTCATGCATGATACTCAACCTATTGTTATTTTCTCATTTGGTTTACAACTGATTTTACTTTAAAATGATACTATAATGTAAATAATTAGTCTAAACTTTAGGCATGATACTAGACGTAATATATTTATTTTCTCTGTTTGTACTCTTCTTAGAAAACATATTGTAATATAGGTAGATGATCCATGCTAAGACACAAAATTAGTTACATTTTCCCCAAATGGTTTTGTAGTGTTAGATTTTTGATATCTTTGTCCTTAGAAAATTGACAGTTGGGATGAAAAATCACACACCAAATTTCTGGAATGGTAATTTAGAAAGTACATTTTATCCTCTTCTTTACTTTCTTTTCAAACCTTTCGCAATCCAATTTTGGCCCAGCAGGTCTTTTTTGCTGCTTTGTTACATGCTCTAATATTTTTAGTCATAAAGCTTCATAATGGCTGCTTTTTAACTCTAAAGGTTTCTGCTTGATTGCACTTTGTATGCCATATTATATATTAAAGTTTGTTTATAAAGTTGCATTTGTACCTAAAAAGCGTTCTGTTCATCAAATGTAAATAATTTAACCAATTTATATCATATGTATATGTAGACACACACTTACTAACTGATGCACCTTCTTACTGCACAGAAAAGACATGGGGTGGGGCATCCTAATCTGACTTCAAATGTCACCCCCTTGGAGTACTAAAGGTACATAGTTTAGGTAACAAATAGTCCAGCACTTCATCAGTTATAAGTGGACACATTCACAACTAATCAACTAATGACTTATATACATATTTATTATTATTATACCTACCACATGTGCTATGCTTGGTTGATCATAGTCATCATCTCTTGTAGATGATGGACCAGGAGGGCCTGGTGGTCCTGGTGGTCCTTGTTTATAATACAGTCCTATAAAAGAAAGTTTAAAAGATGCATTTTTACCAATCAAGAATTAATTAAGAGTATACTACACACACACGCACACACACACATATATATATATATATATATATATATTCAAAAAACTGTCTTTTTACTATTGATATTTATTTTAACAGTTGATATTACTTAATAACTCCTTTATCACAATAACTAGTGCTATATTACAAACTTACAATACAATGACACATACATATAATTATTACCTTCTTCGGTCTTCCTTAACTTATCAATTTTGTCACTTTATATAATGAACTTTCTGATATTTAATATAAATAGAATACTATCCACAACTGTACTGAATCTAGAAGCTGTGAATACTTGAAGTGTCTTATTTGCACTACCGTGCCAGAAGTATCTTGAACCACGGCAAATTTGGAAAGAAGAGTTCATAGGAAGTGAGGAAAGTTCATACATAAAAACTACTGCAGTGTAATCCACTGTGCATGTAGCCATTCAACAGTAATTTCCTACAAGATTGATATCAAAGTATGATAAACATTCTTTTCTTAGGAATATTAAAAAGAGCTGGAAATTATTTCACGCTACAAATTTACAGCAACTTTGCTGCATTCAACTTATGAGATATGTTTAGTCTGACCTCTATGAGTATGGAACTTCGGAAAAGCTGGAATAAGTGATGCCTAAGGGGACTCAACACCATTTCAGTCATAGTTTTAGGGACGTGATTAGATCCACTTCACATCTTTTCAAAATAGAAACCAAATATGAATCTGCAAGTGGATATTTGAACTATTTGATTTTGATTATGTTTTTTGTGAAGGTGATACGTTGTAGGTTGCATTTTGTGCAATGGGTGTGGAAATTAGCCACATATATTAAATAAACCTATTACAGGGGTTGTGGTAGGAGTGTTTTGTTAGCAGGCCAATGTGTTGCTCGAAACTGGATAAAGGCCTCTGTCACAAAGCACATACAAAGTACCAATATTAACATTTAGGAATGACCCTTCACGAACCCAAGTCATAACCCCATAGAATACCTTTGAGACCAAAGAGTGGAGTAAATTAGAAATGTTAAACAACAGTCTTCCAGCTATCATCAAATTGCAGAACAACAATAAACATAAGTTCTACTAGACACCAGTTGAAATATAGTTGAAAACAGGTCTCCCATAATAAAAGCAATTCATGCCAAGGGTGTTGTTAGGTCATACTACCTAGTAACCACTAGGATTCTTGCACCTCTATGCTTAGCAGGGTAGAGTAAATGTATTCTCTACTAAATTGTCTAATACTAAATTATGAAGTAGCTTCTTATAAAGATATAAAATGTTCAAGTATAGTCACAGAAAACTAACCAGACCATACATGATTAGTTGGTAGAATCAATAGTCTCACCTTTGTTTGCAAAACCTCTTTTCCTTCTGTAAGCTTGTAGAAAAATAACAGTTTGTTTTAAACACTTACAAGTTCCACAGCTGGAAAATTATGTTTAGATGTAAAAATTGAAAATTAATAATTAATAATCTATGTAGTAAATTTAAGATGTTGTAATAGATTAACCACAGCAAAAGCTAGTGAAAACAGTTATTATTAAAGTTATTGTAATGATCTCAAACAGATTTCAGAGTTTTAAATTTTGTGTTTAGTAATTCCATTTGATATTTTTTATGCACCAATCTGATTTTCTTGTTTGAATTCACATCGAAAATATTTCTAAAATCTTTAAAAAGTCATCCTTCAGGGAAATGAAGCAAAGTGTTAATACTAACACACAATCCTATATTAGTATTGCAAAGGTTTTAAAGAAATTGTATTTAAATTTCCACAAAGATTCAAACTCATGAATTTTCCTGACAGAAAAGTGATTTGTCCAACTAACCTAGTACGCTTAAATAAGGCAACCCTGAGTCTTCATTTCATTGATTTTTTCTAAGAAGGAAACAACAACAAGATTTTCAAGCTATAAGAACCAATGTTTAACACATTGCTTTTTTTAACATTAGTATGCACTATTACTAAGCTTCAAATTCAGCTAAAAGTCTAATCTCATCAACTTCCATCTTAAAGCAGTGACATAACAGTTTATGAATGTAAATGCTGAGTAGCTTGGCTTAACCTTCCTAATTTTCTCTAATGAGTTAAATTTTAAGAGTTTCTTTATTCAAACCTGGCAGTTTACTGGATTAAGTTGAGAAATGTAAGCTGAATAAAAAGGTGTGTTTTAAAACAGATAGGAAATGATAGCAAGCCTTCTTATTTATAGGATCATACCTACTAAGTAACACTAGTCATTTCATGCAATGAAAAAACACCTATAAAATTGCTAATTTTTATGGAATTTTAATCATGATTATTGATAACTTTTTATAAAAAGAAGCTTCAGGAAAGAATACTTTATAATCCATAGCTAAATAAACTAACAAAAGAAAAATGTTCCCTATGTTGATAACAATTATTACTAATATTTGTTTGCAGAAGACCAGTGCTGTGAAAAGTTTAGTTCATAACAAATTCCCTTGTGCTATTTTTTGAAAGCTCTGGTGTACACCTATTTATAATAAGTTTTGAAAACAGGTTTCATCACTTTCTTTTCCACATTTGTTGATTATATTATGCAGATAATATTTTCTTAGGATTTGTGTATAAGTACTACATACAGTAGTTTCGAAGTCAGCAAAGCCTCCTCGTATCAAGGTATCAATGTTGCTCTGTATTCTAAAGGTTCTCTATCTGTAATCACGGCAAAGCTACTCAGGCTATATTCCGTTGTCTTTAGTTTTTAAATAGCTAGTCAGCTAGTCAGCAACACGCTACCATCTACTATCCACACTACTGGATTGATTGTCAATCTTATACTATCCACAGCTTTAGAGAAAGAATATTTTGTGGTGCTGCACAGATTTAAGCCTATCTAATAAACTCTAAAATCCAGAGCTTTACTACAGAGCCATCCTGCCCCTTTAACTGTTCATCACTGATTTTGTCTTCGAGAAACTTACATAATTTAAACTTTATTTTTCTATAATTTATTATGTAATGTGAAGCAGAATGCACTCTGCTCAAAACTGTTAAAGAATAGTTATATTTTAGTCCAAAAAGGGAAACATTAGTTATAAAATAATACCAATCACCTCACACAATTAATATTTATGCAAATTAAATATTTAATGATCAATTATGTGATCGTAAACACAAATGTTTGTTCATTCAGCCTACACTTGTAAATGAACTCGTGATAGATATGGGTTTTATATCTTTTCATAACAATCCATTTCAATATGGGGTATGCCTACCATTAAGAGCAAGGGCAATATAGTTTCCATGTTGAATGATCTAAATGAGAATGCCTATAATGTCCTGAGTTACTCTTGACCACTCCTCTGAATTAGCATGTGGTTAGTTACTAGAATGTGGCACGTTTCCCATATTATATCTTTATTTTTAGTCTGGGGCCACTTAGTAGAATACGATGCAATTCCAAAGTGCATGCAATATATGATTGATAGGATTGAATGTGAAGGCCGATAAAGTTGACTAATCTAATCTTTTTCATGGAATTTGTTGACAGATTAGCATGGTGGAGCTGGATGTTATTGTTCTTTACGCTGTAGTCAGAAGCAACAGTGTGTGGTAGAACAAGGACTTAAGATGTAGTCTTAATCATATATAGCATTGGTGGTACCCTTATACAGGATGTACAACTCAATACATTCATCAATTTGTGTTCCTCCTTACACCAGTATTTCCACCACTGTCATATGTCATCTTGATATACCAAATGAGTAAAAGTCTATTGTTTGGCTGCACAGTGAAGCATGATCCACCTGTAAGAAGAATGTTACTCCATATGCAGTTGTTCCATTGGACATTGAGCAGTATTGCAGGTGAACTGTTGGATTGCACTTGGTTATGAGCAGAAGCATAATGCTCATCAGTGGGTATTTGGCATACAACCTGGGCTTGAGAAAAGTGTTTCTAACCAGCTGTACTTTAATAAAAAGTCCCTTGTGACTGCAAATACAATATTCATTCTGAAAACTTCTGTATTCAAGTGCAATGAGGAAGAATGGACAACAAATGGTTGTCTGTTTGTGCTTTAGATAGTGGTCTTGTTTGTCTGAACAACAGTAGCATTGGTTTGGAAGAAGACTCACTTGCTACTAATGGTAATTTTAGGCACTTGGAACCAATTGAGAATAGACTTGCAAGCTTCAATTTGTCACTTGCTACTAAAGGCAATGTTAGGAATTTGGAGCCAATTCAGAATAGCATGATGTGACGTGCAAGCTTCAATTTGTCACTTGCGCTAATGGCAATGTTAGGCACTTGGAGCCGATTCAGAGTAGCATGATGTGACTTGCAAGCTTCAATTTGTCTCTTGCTGCTAATGGCAATGTTAGGCACTTGGAGCCAATTCAGAATAGCAGGATGTGTCTTGCAAGCTTCAATTTGTCACTTGCTGCTAAAGGCAATGTTAGACACTTGAAGCCAATTCAGAATAGCATGGTGTAACTTGCAAGTTTCAATTTGTCACTTCCTGCTAATAGCAATGTTAGGCACGTGGAGCCAATTCAGAATAGCATGATGTGACTTGCAAGCTTCAATTTGTCTCTTGCTGCTAATGGCAATGTTAGGCACTTGGAGCCAATTCAGAATAGCATGCAAGCATCGTTTTGTCTAATGGCTCTTCAGATGAGTAAAACATGAAGTGTTTTAAATTGGGCAATTCACTTCAAAGTGACTAATAATTCACATTTAAGATCAGATCACTAATCATCAGATGCCTTATCTTCGTAACAATGAAATGAAGGGGAGGGTGATTAATACTCATTTATAATATCGTGTTTGTCTTGCCTTAGTCAATATTAGTAATTTCGATTATTCTTTAATTGATTTTAATTAGTGTGTAGTATATAGTGATTATGATATATATATCTTAGAAAGTTCTTACATGATCAACCCATTTTAGTTCTACATAAATCCCAGAACTTACATGAAACATAATAATATTCATTTTATGATAAATAAAAACATAATTAAAAGATAAAATATGGTTTCAGTCTAGATAATTTTGATATGTTGATGAAACACTACTTTATAATAACTTATCAAACTGAACTATAAAACTCAGTTTGTACTTTCTGGTAAGTAAAAGATACTTGGTGTGTTTTACTTCATTAATTAATAAGAAATATTTGATGTAGTGCACTCCATAGTGTGTAAGAAATATTTGATGTAGTTTGCTTGATGGTTTATAAGAAATATTTGGTGTATAATCTACTCGATGGTTTGCAAGAAATAGTTCATTTAGTTTATTCCATGGTATGTGAAAAAAACAAATTGTGTATATTCCTCCATAGTCTGTAGGAAATACTGAATAGTCAGGGCACTTTTAGAAGGTAAACCTTCTTTCTTTGGATCACTTTTGGAAGGTAGACCTTCCTTCTTTGGATCACTTTTGAAAGATAAACCTTCCTTTTTTGGGTCACTTTTGGAAGGTAGACCTTCCTTCTTTGGATGGTAAACCTTCTTTCTTTGGATCACTTTTGGAAGGTAAACCTTCCTTCTTTGGTTCACTTTTGGAAGGTAGAACTTCCTTCTTTGGATCACTGTTGGAAGGTAAACCTTTCTTCTTTGGATCACTTTTGGAAGGGAGACCTTCCATTTTTTGGAAGGTAAACTTTCTTTCTTTGGATCACTTTTGGAAGGTAGACCTTCCTTCTTTGGGTCACTTTTGGAAGGTAGACCTTCCTTCTTTGGATCACTTTTGGAAGGTAAACCTTCTTTCTTTTGATCACTTTTGGAAGGTAGACCTTCCTTCTTTGGATCCCTTTTGAAAGATAAACCTTCCTTCTTTGGGTCACTTTTGGAAGGTAGACCTTCCTTCTTTGAATCACTTTTGGAAGGTAAACCTTCCTTCTTTTGATCACTTTTGGAAGGTAAACCTTCCTTCTTTTGATCACTTTTGGAAGGTAGACCTTCCTTCTTTGAATCACTTTTGGAAGGTAGACCTCCCTTCTTTAGGTCACTTTTGGAAGGTAGACCTTCCTTCTTTGGGTCACTTTTGGAAGGTAAACCTTTCTTCTAAATGGAAAAGAAAGAAAAGTTAATCTTCCAGTAGTGTTTGGGTTATAAGGTATATTTTGCATTTGAAATTATTTATTGGATTTTGTTTCACTATATAGTCCAGTGACCAGAGTTTAACCTGCACTTTAATAAATTTGGAAAACGTAAACTTTTTAAGTGGTTTAATGGAAAACACCTACCTCTTCCTCCTACAGGATTCTGAAGCCATTTAGGATAGTATTGTGAACCTGGAGGTCCTGGAGGACCTGGAGGCCCTGGTTTACCAATCCCTGGTGGGCCTGGTGGTCCAGGAAGACCCTCAATTACTGTTCCAGGGGAACCCTGGAGAAAAATGTCATGGTTTAAATTTTTAAAAGAACCTGCAGTTTACTTTAATTAAAATTCATTCATTTAGGTTTTCCATTACAATTAATGAGTAATAAAACTGTTATGTATCTGCTTGTTTGTTTGTTTCTAGTAGAAATTCTTTCTGAGGATCTTCTCAGCGATACATGTCCTTTCTTGATTAAGCCAGTTTATTCTTCCTCGATACAAACTTTTAGTACACAGTAGTTCCACAATCAGTACGTTTCTCTTCACTTTAAACTTGACAACTTGCTATAAATCACAGCGATTCACAATCTCGGTAACTTCGCTCTCGACGAGTGCAAAACGCATACTTTACGGCTCACTAGCTCGAATCATAAATACAGAATCATAAATTACACGGAACTCAAAGTAACTACTGCTCTTTCTTCATTTATATATCCCCCGCACTGGCTTTCCTCTGCCAGGCTTATATACTAATGAAGAGGGCATCTCCAACACACTCAGACTTCCCGATCATTCGAGAAACTCATCACGCACGCCACCAGTGCCAACTCGCCAGCAATGTCACGTGACTTCCGCTGTGGTAACAAAACAGTATTGACAAAAATTGTGTAATACACAATGGATTTTGCTACATACAAATACAAGATATCTTTCCTTTCTTACAAATATCACTGGCACTGCATTCAATAACAAATTTACTTGACAATTTGATGAGTATGTTTTCTCTCTTGTTGCAGTGAGTTTTGATTGTTTTATAAAACAGGTTTGGGTCATGATTTTGGTTTTGTACTGAAAAATGTACTATACCTTTAGTTGTGTAATCAAATTTCTGGAACACTTAAATATATATTGTTTATTGCAATGTTTGGAAAAATCCTAGAATGTTGATGAACAATTATTCATAAGTTGTTTGGAATGGAGAATACTTTACATCTAAGAAGAAATCAAATATATAAAACATAGTAATTAAATGTTTCACTTCCATTTTCTTATGTTAAAGATATCTGGTCACCTATCATCATTTGGATGAGTATTTTACCAATACGTGGTTCTTTAGATAAAATCATAAAATAGTAACATAAAATGGAATCTAAGAATTAAAAGAAAATTTAAAATGTTTACATAATAGGTTTGGTTGTTTCTTGTTAAGCACAAAGCTACATAATGGGTTAGCTATACTCTGCCCATCACAGGTATCAAAACTAGATTTTTAGCAGTATAATTCATCAGAATTACCGGGCCATAAGGGGGACAATACAATGGAATATGATCAGTGAGATTTCAAAAAAGACAAAATGATTTGTAAACACTAAAGTGTAACACAATAACCACGAAAACATGTAAAACAACCATTTCAATAGCTTCTAAAGTATAAAATAAAATTTTCATATTCATAAAAAGACCTATCAAAGTTTATGGAATCAAAGCATTTTAAAACGTTAGTAGTTATGAGGTAGATTCACATACCCTTGGACCTGGGGGTCCAGGAGGCCCAGAAACTGGGATAAAATTTTCAAATTGATTTCCAGATGAAAATTTACCAGGTGGTCCAGGAGGACCCGGTGGCCCTGAATTTCCCTAAATAAAATAAAGGTTTTATTAGAAGTTAGTATATTATATAATAGTGTAAAGTTTTATTCATCAATTACTGTATGCAACTCTGCCTAGCCCTTACGATCTGGTGCAAAGAGTATCATTTTCAGTACCATAAATTACTCAACAGCATATGTATATATGAACCAATAACACACACGAACTAATGATACACACAAATCAACAGCACGCATGAATCAATAATGCAAATGAATCAACAACAATAAAGCAAAATTCATTTCTTACCTTTGGAGTGTGAAAGAAACATAGAAACTAAATGTCAATTTCAAAGTACTCACATTTGAATTAAAAAATACTTAGAACTTGATAAAAAGAAAGTGAGACTTCTTAACACACACACATTTAAAACTTATCTTGTTTGTAAAGTCATATAGTACCCAAAGGAGAAAGCCCATGTGTGTAACTGTATAGTCATATGTAAAAGGAATGTAACTCACTGGTGTAGTCAAGGGTAAATTGCATTTACTCACATCTAATTCTGTGGTCATGGTTTTTATCGTATGGAATTCACAATCTTTTTATTTGTGGAATATAGTGTTTGCTCACTCATTTAGTGAATATGGCATTGACCCAATTCTTGTTTAGTCCTTAGTGCTTATCATGCTATTGCCTGTCCTGAACCTCCAAAAAGAATAATTTATTAACTTCCCTTTTTTACTACTACACAACTGACATGTTTGTTAAATTTCTGATACGTTAAAATCAACTCAAATGTGTTTCCTCTTTTAGGTGCTCAGAAGTTAAAAAAAACAACATAATTTTATATGATAACGAATTCGTCATACTTTAGGTCCAGGTGTTCCTGGAATTCCTGGAAGACCTCTTTGACCTTTAAGTCCAGGAGGTCCAGCAAGACCTTTAGGACCATTTGGTCCAGGTTCTCCTTTTTCTCCTTTCAGTCCTATGAGCGGGAAGAAATTAAATATTATACTACAGTAGAATTTACAAGATATGTTTACAAAATCATGATACAACTTTTTTTTGAATATTTCTTACCAGTTCAGTGAAAGTAAGGTACAATAGTACACCTTTGAGCTCTTTTCTCTGAAAGATGCAGTTTTATCAAGTTGTATGAAAAGAGAAACACCTTAAAATAATCTAACACACCTTCCAATTTAAGTTTAAAAATCTTCTATCAAATGAAACTTACTTAAGTAAATTAGAGTACATAATTATCGTAATGTTTGTGTTGCCTTATGTTTAGACTGATTCCTAATAAGTTTATGTTTTAAATTGAAGTTCGGATTGCTATGAGTTACTATTACAGATAGGATAATTTGTATTTATTGACATATACCTAGATCGTGGAGGAAAAATGTCTATGACAGGGCCACTGCATGATGCATTACGATGTATTATTTGGCCACCAATGGTGGTTCAATAATATTAACTGCTACACTTTCAGAATGAAGGAACCATTCCACTAATCTGGTTACGATATCAGCGATCTTGGAATTGTAATTGTTAACAAAAATAGCTCACTAAACTATGAAATTCTTAACATATTCCTTCTGTTGTGGGTATTGTTGAAATGTGGATATTTAGCTTCTTCATACCTGCTGGTGGCCAACGTGTGATAATTTCATAATAATTAAATTTACAACATGTCTAACAAAAGCCTTTATCCTTGGCATTTCCTCCTCCAAATATCCTCCAGATTTTGCAATGCGCTGACAGTGCTGCATGAATTACGAATCTTCCTGTATATAGGAAATAACTGTTATTTTAAATTTCGGATTCAACATGTAATCTGTGACTCCGCGACAGCAAAAATGGTAGGAATCATGTCTGGCATTTAGTCCCCTCTTCTCTACAGGAATATGTTTTATTTTATAGGGAATCCGGAAGCGTACGCTGATCTATAATCGAACAACATCCAAATACATTATGATTGGTTTTTATCAGTAAAGCTGCTTGGTGTTTTTGCTTTAATTCAGACAATGACCATAGTCTTGTTGTAGTACTTTATTTGTGGAACACTCACCATTCCCGAACTTTTTGTGAAACCTCTGAAGAACTGATAAGACAACGAGACAAAATCTTTAAATGTTTGTTCCTGTCCAGATGGCGACCTGCAGGAGGGTAAATTTACGGGTGTATCCGACGGCTTGCCCTCAAATAGGGATGAAAGCAGGAGGAGGAAAACGATTCAAGATCGGGCAAGGAATGAAAAATATGAATGGTTTCTCTGAATGAAGTGCAATTATGAGAGAAAATTATTAAATAATGGCGAAATAGCACTTTGATAGTACAGAAACACTCTAACGACTACTACTCGAATCAAAGAAAACAGCAAAGCGAAATTATCCTCAGATCATGCCATACACAGTCATGTACCCCAATCTTAAATTCCGGATCTGATTGGATACTCCTCTACCTACCACAGTAGCCATAAATTTTGCCCTGGAGTCAGAGATTGCTTTAAACATTTTAAGAATTATCATTTCCTCAGTTTGGCTAACAAGGAAAGATGCTGTTTCCGAATAATTAAAACTATATCATAAGATGCTTTAGCAAAGAGGAGATCTGCATTTTAATAATGCAGTTTTTATGCATGTAATAACATTCCATCTCATTATAAATTGCATCTCAACAGGACATTTGAACACTTCAAAAACTAATATGACACTTTTATAAAATGAAAGTATCACATTTTATTTTAGGCCAACGTAACTCTTATGTTTTAAGTTCATAACACGCACACTAAAAAGTTTCAAAATTAATTCTTAAAATAGATTACACTATTTAGCTTTGTTTTAGTAAAATGCAGCGATTTTAAGATGTAAACAGTAAGTCCAGAATATGAAAATGTTTATTATAATAAATACTAAATAAAGTTAATAATTAGTATAAAACTTGATATATTTTTGACACAGATCTTTGTGTTGGTTATGCCCTCTTTCATGTATTTTTAAACCGTTTTTGCTTCTCATTATCAGTTTTAGGAGAGTGTAGTGTTACCTGGACTATATCTTACACCAAGACTGTTGTCTTCATATCCAATTCTGTTTCCAAAGTACTGTAAAAGAATAATATCAAGGTACAGAGAATTCTTAAATTAAATCCATGTTTTACATTGTCACTAAGCAAATTATTTTAGATAAGTGAAATTTATAGCAGAGAAGCTAACTTACCTCCTTAAAACACTGTAAAGAGGATGAGTATGCTATATTAAAACATTTTTGGAGATTTACTACGTAGTTATTGGCCGTTCATGTTCTATCTGACAACTGTGCATCTAGATATTATCCCTGTAGGGTAGTTTTCATTGCAAAAGATCCCCAAAGGCTGTCATGCCTAAAGCACGCCGCTTCTCCATGCTGGCTTTTCTTGATCTAGGTAATTTATGAGGATGATGGCTTCCTAGCACCCGTTTTAGCAGTCTGATTATATACAAATTCGCAGGCGCTACGTCCGTTGATTCGAATTGTGTCTATTTATATTGAATACCATAAATATATATTTTATTCTCCAGCTGATTAAGGTATGTGACAGTTGAATGGAAAGTATGACTTGAAGCCTCATCTTGGTGAATCCATACCCCATTGGCTTCATTTTCAGACAGAGATTCTTCTTGATTATATTGCCGTACTATTGCCTAGAGCACGTGGACGGCTTTTGACACTGACCTTTGTGTTCGTGGGTTCTCATCTGTTACAAGACGCCGCACTTTGTTTAACACAGTTGGGGTTTGACTTGTTGCAAGTCTCTTTCTGGATGCTGCTGGTTCCCAAAGTTGATCCATAATTCTTCCTTTTCCAATGCCATTAAGTACAAGGGAAAGTTCCAAATCCCCGATCTAAATACGTCTTTGTAGTCCGAGTGTATAGATATTTTTCGTCAGAAAGGACTGTTAAATACCCTTCACCAAAGTGATCAATTTTCGGTGCCATCACTCTGTCTATGAATCGCTAAGCAAGGTCAAAATAGTTCTAATGGATACCATTACTCTGTGACTTTATATCGGCTGTGGCTGTAAAATTTCTTGCTTTTTGCACACAGAAAATCGTATTCAACCCTCTATGTGTGTGTGTGTGTGTGTATTTTAAAATGTAATCTAAAAATGGGCAAAGATAAAACATACTAAGACAAAATATCAAAAACCCATTTAGTCATGAGTGGTATATAATTGTGTTCAATATCGTTGACGACAGTCCCTCTCTCCAATTATTCACCAGCGCTGGTAAGAATCTGTTGTGCAGCAACAGATGAACATGTTTGGAATTATTAAAGGGTCTAATTCAGGTTCTGGAACCCCATTGTCCTGAACCTAACTACACATTAACTGTCTGCAGCCAATTATGGGAAGTTAATAATTAAATAACATAATATCGTGTATAGCAGTTAGAGAAACAACAAAATAGAAACAGTAAACAGAACAAACTGTCAGAAGGAAGTCTTGATATTGGGAAGTGGTTTTGACACGTGTAGAAGACACACGAATGTGTCGAAACTAGTTTCTTCTGACAGTTTGTTCCGATTATTGTTGATTTATTTTTCTGTTATCTATAGGAAATTAGTTCCCAATAATAAAATCAAGTTTCATTTCATTTGTTTTGTGACATAGACATAGAATGTTAGGTGAAACTCACATTGAAACATCATTATTTAAATATCACTTAGGACTAACATACAATATTACACTAGTTATGCTGTGAAATCACAAGTTTGAAAAGAAAGGAAGTCAAAATGCTTAGCATCAGCCAAAACAAAATGTTTTTAAAATCTGTATTTCAGCTACCATTTTCTGCCATTTCTAAGTTATAAACTGTTTTAGGTACATCATATTTTAATCAAAGGGCTATAAAATACTGGGTAATGTATTTTAAGACAGCGAGTTTTTCTATATTCAACATACATAATATAATTGTTTCAAGTTACTACTCTCAGTCATGTCTGAATTATTTAAAACTTCTTAAAATGTATATTTCATAAATGACTATTATGAATACTGCAACATAATAACACTCACATTTTTTCCTGGTGGACCTGGAGGTCCTACTTCTCCTTTATCTCCTTTCTCACCAAACCCGGGTTCTCCTTTTAGTCCAGGTGGTCCTATTAAACCAGGCCTTCCCTGAAATATAATTGTTAGAAATACATTGTTTCATTTTTATTTAAATATTTCAAATTTGGAATGGTGAAAACGAGACGTGAAAATTTATACACCAATTAAATAAAAGCATGAAAAAATACACATCAATAGAATATAATGTTTCAACATTTTAATCAATTAATTGATGATATATAAAATGTTCCACCAATTAAATAAAAACATATTAGCTTTCTCACCAATAACAATATACCTGCAATTTATCTGCCAATGGTGTATGTGCATGTAAGTCTGTTCATTAATGAGAAGACTACATACAAGCATATCCACCAATGATGTAAGAGAATACATTATTATTCAATCAGGTGATCAAAATATTAAATACTACCCTATTAACATACTTTTATAGAATATTTTCTGATTCACTAAAGTTACTGTATTTTAGTATCTGCAATACGACATAATAGATGATCATTATTGTACAACTGTCGTAGTTAGTGAACTTAAAAATGCTGAAAGAAAAATCATATAATTATACATGCCCACCAGTAAAGAGAAAACATAAATTGTGTACCTGTAGAGAAAAGTATCCTCTCTACACAGAGAGTTCAAGTTTACTAAAATAAGCACTTTTCATAATATCAACAATAGATTAAGATAATGAGAAAATTCTATCCAACACAGTGATGATAACGCACTTCCCTTACATCTGTGTTTATAGTAGTTTTAAATTTACAGAATAACATGCTATTAAAATATCACTAGAGTTTATAAGCATATGTTCTAGTCTTGGAACTGAAGTTATGTAATAAAGATGTCCTCGTGAATTTTAGTAGAAATTTTCGAGAACCAGCTAACTTTGTAGGGGATTTTAGTTTCTAGGACCCAAATGGTTTTTCCTCACTCACGGGAAACTAAGTTCAATTAAAATTAAAACTCCCAATATTCTATAATATTCTATTAGTCATAGTATATTGCTTAATGTTACTCATTCAAGAGGATCTCTTTTAAAATAAATACACTAAGTTCAAATTAAACATCTTTTATTTCTTAGTAAATCCATTTTGCTAGACATCTCACAAGTTTGCTTCCCAAGAGAAACACCTAGTACAGAGACTATTGATAAAATGTGATATTCACTATTAAGCATCATCAATTACATAGAGTAAGAAGTCTTCGTTTTAACTTTATCCGTATTTCATCTTTTCTTCTTTGAAGTAATGAAACATGAGATTATGTATATTTTACCTCCATCAATAAATATTTGTAAGAATATCATCATGCATATATTAAAAAAAAAATCGAATCTAATTTCTACTTACAGGAAATCCGGGAAATCCAATTTCTCCTATGGGTCCTTGCTTTCCTGGAGGACCAGGGAGTCCAGGAGGGCCACGTTTTCCTCTTCGGCCCCGAATGCCTTTATCCCCTTTCTCACCTCTTTCTCCCTAAATTTAAACGTGTAACTTTCATTAAATACACAAAAGGTTAAAACTTTCATTGTACATATATACTGTTTAATTATTCAGTATTTATCACTACTAAATACAACAGCACATAATAGTATGTTATAGTCATTCTTGAAACACATGATTATAATACGGATAAGGTCAATAACACATGTTTAATTTATGTAAATTTATCCATGGAAATTATGTTAAGCACTACAGAAATAAAGCCAGTCTTACCTAAATAATCATTATAAGATTTTCTGGGTTGTATATCAGTTGTCTTTAATTGATTTTAAAGAATTTCAAAGTATAAAATAAATATATAATATTCTATTTCCTGTTTATTCACATCAGAAAATTAAGTGCCCCGGCATGGCCAGGTTATTAGGGCGCTCGACTCGCAATCTGAGGGTCGCGGGTTCGAATCTCCGTCCAACCAAACATGCTTTTCCCTTTCAGCAGTGGGGGCGTTATAATGTGACGGTCAATCCCACTATTCTTTGGTAAAAGAGAAGCCCAAGAGTTGGCGGTGGATGGTGATGACAAGCTACTTTTCCTCTAGTTTTACATTAAATTAGGGACGGCTAGCGCAGATAGTCCTCGTGTAGCTTTGGGCGAAATTCAAAAACAAACAAACAATAAAAACATTAGAGTGAACATGTTTGTTGGTATTTTTATAGCAAAAATGATTTCAACGTTTACATTTAAAATTCGGGGTAGCTTTGCGCAAAATTCAAAACAAATTATTATTTGCCCCCCAGTGGAACAGTAGTATGTCTGCGGACTAACAACGCTAAAAACCGGGTTCAGATACCGTGGTTGGCAGTAAAAAAAAAAAAGAAGGTCCCCCGCTGAGACAGCGGCAAGTCTTCGGATTTACACTGCTAAAATCAGAGGTTCGATTCCTCTCGGAGGACACAGCAAATAGACTGATGTGGCTTTGCTATAAGAAAATCACATATACACACAGAGAAAATTAAAATTGTATATAATGCAGTGCAATAATACTCAGTTAAGCCTTTATTATGTAAGGCCTATATTCGCCTAAGTGCACATGCAGTTCATTTGAACGGATGTAAACAAAAGGCAATATAAATATACTTCAATACACATTTTGTACAAAAACATATTGTTACATATCTGCTTGTTTGTTTGTTTCCGGTAGAAATTCTACCGAGGATCTTCAGTGATACAAGTCATTTCTTGATTAAATCAGTTTATTTTTCCTCGATATAACTTTTAGTGCACAGTAGTTACACATTCAGTATGTTTCTTGTCACTTTAAACTTAACAACTTTTATAATACACGCTATAAATCACAGCGATTCACAATTTCGACAACTTCGCTCTCGACGGGTGCAAAACATACACTTTACGGTTCATTAGCTTGAAACTATCAGAATCATAAATTACACGGAACTCAAAGTAATTACTGATCTCTCTTCATTCATCACTGCTGGCTTTCCCTGCTTGCCAGGCTTATATATTAACGAAGAGGGCATCTCGAACACACTCGGACTTCCCCGATCATTCGAGAAACTCATCACGCACTCTACCAGCGCCAACGCACCAGCAGTGTCACGTGACTTCCGCTGTAGTAACACTGCCCTTTCCTTAGTATTGGTCGTACCGAACAATAGCCACTTACTTTAAACCAATAGGTAATTAACAATAACTTAATTAAATGTACAAAGAATTTACAAACACAAAATTAAAATGCAACAAAGTCTCTTAATTTTACAGGACGTTTCTTTTGTCGTACTGGTCTCCGTCTCATTGGTTTCTGCTTCACGTGGAATTCATCTGCTCCATCAAGAAATGTCCCATTATCGGTAGCAGTGACATCAGTGGTAGTAACTTCATTAACAGCTTCACTGTTTTTCCTCTCAAAACCGGGTAGAGCTTCTTCTTCAACAGTGGCTTTTTCAGATGACACGTCTTCAGCAGCGTCATTTGTTCTGTTGTCCACTTCGTTCCAACTGAAATGTCTTGGGCTGTGATAACGCCAAAGCCTGTTGGCATGCACCACCTTTGGCTTACCTTGCTGACATTATTTTAATTCGGAAAGTCACGTCTGAGAGACGACCCACTATGTCATATGGGC
>NW_013666236.1:380554-391563 GCF_000517525.1 Limulus polyphemus
CCACAATCAGTACGTTTCTCTTCACCTTAAACTTAACAACTTTTATAATACATGCTATAAATCACAGCGATTCACAATCTTGATGATTTCGCTCTTGACGAGTGCAAAACACACACTTTACGGCACACTAGCCCGAAAGTAACAGAATCATAAATTACACGGAACTCAAATTAACTACATTTATCTCTTCATTCACCGCTGCTGGCTTCTTTCTGCCAAGCTCATTTTCTAACAAAGAGGGCATCTCGAACACACTCGGACTCCCCCGATCATTCGAGAAACTCATCCCGCACGCTACCAGCGCCAACGCGCCAGCAGCGTCACGTGACTTCCGCTGTCGTAACAATATTAAAATACTGTCAAAAATGTTCAAAAGGTCTAAATATAGGTCGTAGAATAACATTATAATTATTTATGATGTCATAAAAACTCGTAGGTTCAAGAAGTCTTAATATAAAACAATAAAAACCCTATAACCCGAACACTTTCGAAAGGTATTGATGGTATTAAGTACAGTAAATTTAGCCCCTAGTCTAAACTAAAGTAAAAACATATAAAAGTTACAGTGTTAAAATACCACTTTATCGAATATAGGCCTTACATAATAAAGGTTTAACTAAATGTTAGTCCTAAGACAAGTGGACTTATTGATTTTGGTGTCTGCGATTAGAATTTTTTTTTGTATTATTCTAGAAATTCTGTATATATAGAAGTACCGTTGCAATAAAGATAATATTTTGACAGCAAATGTTATGTGGGTTTTTGCTAGTCTTTCAATATTCATGATTCCTCTTTTTAAAATTTAAGTCAATAACAAGTAGTTACAAAAATGTTTTGGAAGAACTTAAGGCATGAATTATAATTTATTATATAGGCAGGTTTTATTCCTAGTTTCACTGGGGTAATTAGTTTATAAAATTAGCAAATAAAGCAAGCGTTTTTAACTACGGGCAGAAAACTGCAATTGGCTCGTCTGTTGTTTAAAATCTTTATCTTAATACCTTAGCACTTTACGGTATGTTGAATTTGTTTGTTTGTTGAATTTTCGCATGAAGCTATTCGAGGGCTGTCTGCGTTAGCCATCTCTGATTTTGAAGTAATAGACTAGAGAGAAAGTAATTAGTTAACACCACCCACCGCCAACTTTTGGACTACTCTTCACCAAACAAAAGGTGACACTGACCGTCACATTATAATGCACCCATGGCTGAGAGGGAGAAAGATTCGGAGAATGGATTCGAGCCCATGAACCACATATTGCGAGTCGAGCGCCCTCTGTATGCAAGAATATGTTTTATTTGTTATTTATTTTTTACTTATATAAGTTTACACAGTTTTTGTTTTGTTTGTAATCAAACTCAAAGCTACACAATGGCCTAACTGTGCTTTGCCCACCACGGGTATCGAAACCCGGTTTCTATCGTTATAAGTCCGCAGACATATTGCTATGCCACTGGGGGGGGGGCTAGTTTACACAGATTACAGTAATAAAAAATAGAAGATAAAATATATTTTCAAACTTGACAGTTTTAATATTATCTCTCACCAACACAGTTCATTTCTACTTACAATTACTTTGACTACCCCATTCTCTGTTACTACTTTGGTTGCTCCAGGAGGTCCAGGAGGTCCTTGAGGACCAGGTTTTCCATTCAAACCCACAGGTCCAGATTCTCCAGGAAATCCCCTTGGTCCTGGTTCACCCTGAGAATGTAAGAGTTAAAAGTGTAGAAGTAATTAACAAATTAGAGAACTAGATGCTTCTTTGTTAGTTATTGCATAGTAAACAAAATTTTAATTAACTTATTGCGTATATCTAAAATGAATATTAATTATAATGAACATTAATCTAAAGTCAGTAGCTGAAAACTTTGCAATAAATGACGAGCTATTAGAAGTATACACACTAAAGGGAGGTTAGTATGTTGTATTAAAACTATTTTGAATATTCGAATCAGTAAGTCACATGACAATCACAGCCGATATAAAGTTATAGTGTATCGGCATGTAGTAAAACTACATTTTCATATTGATTAGCTTTTGTAGGTGGCGTGATTCTAGAGAAAATGGATATCTTTTGAGAAGGGTATATAAAACAGCATTTTCTTATGCAAAATATTCATACACTTAGATCGGGAATTTAGAATTTATAAGTCTGCTATCTCTCTTGTTCTTAATGTAGATCAACTTGGTGGTCCTGTAGTTACAAGACCACCCAGAAAGAGACCTGTACCCCAGCTGTAGTAAGCAAAATGTGGCATCTTGTAACAGATGAGAATCCATGAACACAAAGGTCAGTAGCAAATGCAGTCCTCGTGTTCCAGGCAATAGTACACGACATTATCAAGAAGAATATCTGTCTGGAAAAGTGACACAAGTTACATATACACAAGTTATTTTTACAATACATTCGCTCAACCATCGCATACTCCAAGCAGCTTAAGAATGAAAAAGGTATTCATGCTATTCTATACAAAAATATACCGATCAAATCGCAGTATGAAGTGCCTACGGATTTCTGTGCGATCGGATTGTTGAAAAGAGCACTATAAAACCGTCGTTCTCACACACTAGATGAATTGTGGAAAGCACAGGGGTAGGTATATGTGCTTTGGACCTCTGTCTCGAAACGAGGCCAACAGGGTATTGGTTCACTAAGATAAGGCTTACAGTCATATCTCCCATTCAACCATCATATATATCAAGCAACTGGAGAACGAAACTAGTATTCATGCTATTCAATACGAATACATACTGGTCAAGTCATCAGACAGAGTGTCTGTGGATTTTTGTGTGATTGAACAGTTTAAATGGGCACTGAGAAACTGTTGTCTTAACTGGTGGCTAACAGTAATCTGCCAGGAGGAGGAGTGTGCTTTGGACATGACAAGCCTTACGACATAGTCTTTTGCAATGGAAACTATGAAGCAGAGTAATTAAATATAAGATGCACTGTCGTCAGATAAAGCATGACTAGAAAGCAGCATGGACTGTAACGACAAGTGAGGCTCCAAAATCGTTTAAATATAATGTACAAACCTCTGTACATTGGACTTCTTTGAACAAGCAGTGTTATACATAATAAATATTTGCAAGTATATAGTTTATTAAATTATAATTATAAATTACAATGTAATAAATCATAAATCTTTAGAATTATAAAGACCAATAAATGTTTAATTTTTTGTGCAGACCAACTAATACTAATAAAGATGAGCGTTCAACAGAAGTATTGTAGTAGACGATATTTTTAATGTTTTAATTTAGATTTGTTGTATTATTTGATAGATAAGTTTTGGCAAGTTGTAGTTATGACACGTGATGTCTACACGTCTTCGGAGTGTATATAAGTCAAATATTTGGATAAATAAAAAATGAAAAAAATGAAAAAAATGAGCGAGTCAGAAAAAGTAATCAGTGAATTGGTCAGTTAGTGAGACAGCGAGTCAGTCCTTGAGCTTTGAGCTGATTAGTTAATAATTCTGTTAACATGTAATCGACCGATTAATGAGTGTGCCAGCCAGTGTTGAGTTGTGTCAAAGATATGAAAGGTAATTAAAGATTAATGTTTAATCCTATTTGTGAGTTAGGCCTATCAACAAAAGTAGCACCTATAATTTCTACGTTATGGTTGAAGAAATAAATTACTTTCACTGGATTAGACTGAACCGAATGACAATAAAAAAACGCCAATGAAAGAATTGTTTGTTTGTTTTGAATTTCGCCCAAAGCTACAAGAGGGCTATCTGCGCTAGCCGTCCCTAATTTAGCAGTGTAAGACTAGAGGGAAGGCAGCTAGTCATCACCACCCACTGCCAACTCTTGGGCTACTCTTTTACCAACGAATAGTGGAATTGACCGATATTTATAACGCCCCCACGGCTGAAAGGATGAGCATGTTTGGTGTGACGGGGATTCGAACCCGCGACCCGCAGATTGCGAGTCGAGCACCCTAACCAATGAAAGAAACCATTAGAACACATATCAGAAGTGGGATTCTTTTGGTAAAAATAAAATATATTCTAAACTAATTACCTTCAAAAGGACAACACGTGCTTGAAGTAAGATCAAAAATTTGCTAGAGATGGTGAAAATTAAAATAATATTAAGAGGTAAGAGACGAGAAATTAAGTGATGAATCAGAAGAAAGAGACATAAGACTTGAAAAACAGTAGAAAGAAAAATAAATTTGATTGAAGACGCGATCGAAGAAGCTACTGGAAATATACAGAAAGATTATAATAGCAAAACCGAAGTAATACAAAAGGACATCAGTGAAGTACAAAAAATACATCTATGAAGTACAGAAAGTTTGTCGTAGCAAAATTGATGGAGTTCAGAAAGATTATAACAACAAATTCAACGAGGTAGAAATGAACATCAATGACAAAATACAAAAGCTGGAAAATGAATACTTAAATTTCACTGACAGACCAGCCACACCTCTCTCCACACCTGTCCTATAAATTCAATCCCAAACATCATTAACTATGAAATATGGAAGAAGAGATCGCATTTGGTCCATACTGATCACTTCTAGAGCTGTGTCCTGATGACTCCAGAATATTCCTGGACTATCTAGCTATGTCACTATCTTAAAAACGTATGCAATCTGGTAGCTCAGTTCAATAACATAGCCCAATCGAGAAATTAACAGACTGTGAGAAAAAGGTACCATGGAAGGAATATCATATGCAGTCCAAAATCATTTCCAGAGTGGATGGATGGAATAGTGTAAAACAAAGCTAATCACTTGCTGTCTATTTAAAAGCATTATCGTTGACAACACTAATTAATTTTCCAACCAATCTAGAACATAAAGACTTGCCCAGTTATCTTATGCGGATGATAGTTACCGGTATATATACATGTCACAGTTAAGGGGGACATGCAAATTAGGTTTAAAAAAGCATTGTCGGTGTACATCGATAAAGGTAGCTATCCAGTCTGAAAGCAGTGTCGGTGTACATCGATAAAGGAAGCTATCCAGTCTGAAAGCAATGTTGGTGTACATCGATAAAGGAAGCTATCCAGTCTGAAAGCAATGTCGGTGTACATCGATAAAGGAAACTATCCAGTCTGAAAGCAACGTCGGTGTACATCGATAAAGGAAGCTATCCAGTCTGAAAGCAACGTCGGTGTACATCAATAAAGGAAGCTATCCAATCCGTAGTGAACTTGAATCGATTACCCCGCAGATAAACAAATAATGGTATCACACGTCATCACATGCCAAAACTCCCTCTAACAAACAATACAAAATATTTAAATTAAAGTTTTAAAAACATAGCCTACAACAATATTAAAGAACTTTTACAAGATCCTGGTCATCAAGTGTTTGAATAACAAATTTACATCAGCAACATATATTATGTATTCTTCCAAGCATTGCAATTTTTGTTCAAACAA
Organism: Limulus polyphemus; assembly: GCF_000517525.1. Taxonomy (NCBI): domain Eukaryota; kingdom Metazoa; phylum Arthropoda; class Merostomata; order Xiphosura; family Limulidae; genus Limulus; species Limulus polyphemus. Next base: position 385,964 of record NW_013666236.1, read on the forward strand.
AATCACATTTACTTTCTGTTCTGATATTTACTACTATTAATAATTAAAAGTATTATTGAAAAGACAGGAAAATAAACAAATAGATAAAATATACACAACATTAATATGTAGATGAATAATTGTTTGGTTCGTAGAATAAAAACGTACGGCACAAGCAGGTCAACTGTGTATATACAGATACCTTTAATCCAAATAGGCCAGGCAGTCCAGGTTGTCCAGGAGATCCAGGTTCTCCAGTTACTCCTGGCTCTCCTTTATCTCCCTAGTACAGATAAAATAAAACTTTAACTTAACTAAAATCTTTGATTTATGTTACAGAGTATAAACTTGCTATTTGTATTTAAAAAGTATAATTAGAAAATTTGTAGCTTATTCTTCTAACAAAATTAGAGTAATAAACATATATATATATATATATTAATGAATATTCATCATGATTCCTCTTGTACACTTTGAAAGCTGTTAAACAATTTAAAAACAAGCACTAACAAAACCGTATTAGCCTCCTGCTATGCATTACTTACCTTTTCCAACATACTTTAAAATAAGTATTAGGAAATATTACGCATCTTAAGCTGTACATAACCTTCCTTTGAAACAGAATAATTTCAAAACATGACCCTTTTCCTAAAAATTTTGAAAACGTAATTTTGTTATTTCAGTATTGTAACAAAAATACTCTGTCTTTTCTATAAAAAAAAAGATCTATAGCAGATAGGTACATATTTAAGTATAAAGCCATTTTGTTTCAAATACAGTAACACTTAATTGTAATTTTCAAATAAATGGGACTTATTAACTCTGAAATTTGGAAAACTAACCTTTGGACCCACTGGCCCAACAATAGATGAATATTCACCCTTAGAGAAACTAAGTCCAGGTAATCCAGGAAGCCCAATTCCTGGCGGCCCTGCATCTCCCTAGAAAAAGCAGGTTGATTAAAAAAATTGAGTTTTGTTTTTAACCACTAGAAGACACGACTTACAAGCTACAGAAACGTGTACTTAAAAGTTAGCCAGTAAACCTTCTATTTCTAGCTTCAAAAACGGTTTCTTACTTATCAAATATCAATTAATATTAACTTGAAATCAGCATAATGAGTATAGCTAATTAATTGTACTTTTCTTATGTTCTTACTTATGAAGATTAAAATGCATTGTTTCTTCAGTTGGGTACCCTCCCTATTAACAACAATTTTTGTGGTAAACCTAATACTATCTCATGAGGTTCGGATTAGGTTCGTCCTAAATCCATACACTAAGTTTTCAAAGCAAAATAATTACCATAATAAAAAAGGGTGTATATAAAACGTTCTAACAAATACCGTTAATGAAAGTAGCATTTAAGAAAGAATAGAGCTTGCTGAATCGCCAGTTCATCTGAATCATGAGTAAAATTAATTAAAAAATAAAAATCAATGATAATAATAAGTAATAGGTGTTAAAGCTAATGAATAAAATAATGTTATTAAACCTTACCCTAATTCTGATTTATATGTGGCTTTAAATAAATTTGACAAAAATTACACTTCAACAAATTAATCTAGTTCACACCATACAGTTGTTGTTCATGCAATTTGATGATATAAATAACACCTCAACTAATACTCTCCCTGTCATATCCTGGCCGGCTGGATGAGTCATTGGGCATGGGATATACCAGAGATTCTATAGTTCAAATATAGCTATACATTTTTCTTTACTTTCACTTATAAATTCTTAGAATTTGTTACGGAACACGAACGTTAGTTGTCAGCTTCAATTACGTTGTATAAATAACACAAATAAAACAACTTCAATCGTATAAAGTACAGCAAATTTATTTGGTCTTTACTACATTCTTAATTATTTTCTCAACTATCCACGAAAATTATCTCAATATTTTAATCGACTATATTGGTAAATATATATTATTTATCAATTTTACGCAATTATGAATGCAATAACTTCACAACTAAATACTAAATAAACAGTGCTGTGTTTATACACGGAAGGACAAGGTTACTATACAATTGGTACTGAATACAGTATTACGAAGACAGTCGAAACTAAGTTAATTCTTGTTTATTTCAAAGTAAGATTCAGAGAATAAACTAAACCCGAACTTAAACAGCTGCATATTCACTTTTGCTACACCCTGTATGTAGTTGCAAAGCAACGAATGAGGCAATTCTATAGCATAATATAATACTAAATAAACAATACTGTGTTTATAGGAGTGAAGTAGCAACGAATGAGGCAATTCTATAGCTTAATGTTAAATAAACAATGCCGTGTTTTAGATGTTACAGCAACTAATAAGAAAATACTATAGCTTAATGCCAAATAAATAATGCTGTGTTCATAGGCATTATGTTCCGACGGATGAGATAATTCTATTGCTTAACGCTAAATAAACAATGATGTATTTATTGGTGTTACGAAGCAACGAATGAAAAAACAAACTATTGTTTAATGTTAAATAAACAATACTGTGTTTATAGGGGTGAAGTAGCAACGAATAGACAATTCTATAGCTTAATGTTAAATATACAATGCTGTGTTTATAAGCATTATGTAGCGATGAATGAGAGAGTTCTATAGGTAATGTTAAATAAACAATGCTGTGTTTATAAGCATTATGTAGCGTGGAATGAGACAGTTCTATAGGTTAGTGTTAAATAAATAATACTGTGTTTATAAGCATTATGTAGCGATGAATGAGAGAGTTCTGTAGCTTAATGTTAAATAAACAATGCTGTGTTTTAGGTGTTACGTAGCAATGAATGATATACGTCTTAACCTCACTGATACATATAGTGTTGTACGAAGAGGTTTTTGAGTAATAAACAAAGTATATAATTGGCGGCATTACGAGTAAACAGAGTTGTCAGTTTTATAATGGGTTTTCAGTTTCTTATCAATGAAACATGCTAACGCATGTAATAAGTTTTGATAAGTTTTTGTGAATTCGAGAGAAATGGATTTTTCAATCATGCATAATTTATGAATTGTGTTTAGAGTAAACTACACTACTTAATTTCACTGTGTTTCTAACATAAGCAGTTATATCAAATTCATGAATATCGTTACAAAAGTTTAAAAATCACATCTCCTAAAACGCAGTAATATTTATCTATGCAGTACATGTTGAAATAACTGTTCATTTAATCCTTCTATAAATAGTTTAGAATATACCTTTATGGAAGCTATTTAAATAACTTAAAAAATCCATGCACGTAGCCATGACATCATTTTATCTATGTATTCAAAGATAAAATTACGTATTAATCCTTTTGTTAACAATACAATGTTCAATCAGGTAGCTCGTGCAAACATGGAGTCATTTTTGTGCTTGAACCCTAGCATGGGACCTTACCCATTCCATTCTTACCTATAAAAGTTCGCTAGAGTTGGGAGTTTATGTACCTTGAACATATGTATTTGAAGTGGTTGTTGATCCAGGTAAAACTAAAGATTATTGGTATACGGGATACTGCACTAGGGTCTTAGCCTGACAGTAAAAGTGGGTTATTCATATACTATACACTATCTTATGTTGTAGATATACTTAGAAAGCCTTCTATCCTGTTCCAGTAATTATAAATGCACAGCAATATTCTGAATAAAGATATTGTTTTATTTGTTCACTTATGTTACTGTTTTCCCTTGATGGCATAACACTTCTGGAACCTGTGTTTTTGCGGATATTTGATGTCTTGTTTTAAATAATATCACACACACACACATATATAAATATATATATATACCATCACAGGTAAATATACTAATGCATATTGTTTCTGTAAATTTAATATTTATATCCGTGTATTAGAAGGCCTTATTAAATGAATAAAAACGAATTATTATATATAAGTCTCCAGTATCTTTAGGAGTGATAAACTGTATTTGACCTTTTCTCCTTTTTCTCCTTTTTTACCAGGTAGTCCTGCAAAACCTTGAATTCCAGCCTTTCCAGGAACTCCTTGGTTTCCTTTCTCCCCAGGTTCTCCATAAAAACCCTATTAGATTGAGAATCAGGTTGTAATAACTTAAAATACACACTTCCAGCTGGGCTAAAAGGAACTGTCTTGTATGGATGATTGTCACACAGTTTATAAATATCTATTTACAGATATATGTAATCTGACTTCAAAACAAAGCTCAAACTTTATATATATATATATGTTCTTAAACTTTATAAGTTTTCTGGAAAACAATAAAACGAACTGTTAACCAAGTTAAAGAATTTCTATAATTCTGAAAATATGAGACAATGAATTTTACATTGGTAATTACAACTTAAGGTAGTAAAACTACATTGTTAAACATAATATAAAGCAATGAAACATACTGTATATTGCCAATCAGTCAGTAAAACTAATATTGCTAATTGTGTTTTTATGTAATTTTTAAACCTTTCCAGTTAAATCGAAGTTTATTCGTTAATTAATCAATTAATTGCATAATTTCTCATAAACCTAGGTTTGGTTTACAATTACTTCAATACTTATGGTATTAAATCCAGCAAACCTTCTCTCCTTTAGGACCTTGGCTTCCTTGTTCTCCTTTTTCTCCAGGATAACCTTTGTTTCCTCTTGGACCTGGGGGTCCTCTGACTCCTGGAGGACCTTGAATACCCTTAGGACCAGGTTCTCCTGCATGTGACCCAAATATACCATCACCAGAAGCTCCATATGCTCCAGAAGAAAAAGACCCATCCAACTATGAACAATAAAAAACAAAACATATACCATACGATTTCTCTTTGATAGTATATCAGATTATATAGGGTCAATTCTTTTTATACAGTAAATTCTAATTTCTCTCCTATAAACCGAAAAAAATGGTAAATTCATGCATTAATAAATGTAACATGCATCATGCATAATTATTTGAAAACATACAAGACATTTAATACCTGTCCTTTAGAAAAGTTTAAAATATGTTAGAGAAATCTTAAGAGCACTTTCTAATTGAAAAAAGTGACTACTTTCTGAGTTTTTAAAATATTAACAAATGTGTAACAGTTTTGTATAAACTTACTTCAAAAATATTTCTTGGAGATGATGGCAATCCAGGGGGGCCAGGAGGTCCAGGAAAACCTCGAGGTCCAGGTGATCCAGGTAGTCCATCCACACCTGGCTCTCCTTTCTTTCCTTGTATTCCGTTTATTCCAGGGAGTCCTGGTTCACCCTGATATCACATATTGAAATGGAGTGTTAAAAGACAACAAATTAAATTAACGTAAGTAACAACAAAAATATAAGCAATGGTAAAACATAGTCAAAGACAAAGAAGTATGAACACGATGATGACATAACACATAACAATCATGCACATATAAATGAACAGACAATAAATCACCGCTGATAGCATTACAGATGTTACCGCCTGCCCTTTGAATATATGCAGCAGAATAGGGCATCTACTGATGAGTCTAAATAGTGAGTGTACACACAGTTGTTATATATATATATATATATATATGATATATTGTTATAATCTGTGTTTATTCTCAGAAAGTAAAAGACCGTGGATATTTGTCTTAAAACCTATTTACCGTATAGTAGTGTTATATAACTTTAAGGTTTGTTTGTTTGTAATTAAGTACAAAGCTAC